>NW_026886188.1:0-7310 GCF_032173495.1 Musca vetustissima
TTTTTTTCAGGACTACCAATAGGCGTGGATTTTTAAAATAATTTTTTCCAGGACTACCAATAGGCGTGGATTTTTAAAATATTTTTTTTCCAGGACTACCAATAGGCGTGGTTGTTTAAAATAATTTTTTCCAGGACTACCAATAGTCGTGGATTTTTAAAATAATTTTTTCCAGGACTACCAATAGGCGTGGATTTTTAAAATAATTTTTTCCAGGACTACCAATAGGCGTGGTTGTTTAAAATAATTGTTTCCAGGACTACCAATAGGCGTGGATTTTTAAAATAATTTTTTTCAGGACTACCAATAGGCGTGGTTTTTTAAAATAATTTTTTACAGGACTACCAATAGGCGTGGATTTTTAAAATAATTTTTTCCAGGACTATAAATAGGCGTGGATTTTTAAAATAATTTTTTCCAGGACTACCAATAGGCGTGGATTTTTAAAATAATTTTTTCCCGGACTACCAATAGGCGTGGATTTTTTAAATTTATTTTATTTATTTTTTTAGTTAATTTATTTTTTTTAACTTTTAATTTTTTTTCTGACGCATTAATAATATATTTAACTTTTCGGAAAAAAATAACCCCACTTGTTTCAATAGCACACACACACGCACAAAACACCCATTGGTCTCTCAGAAACAGATGTCGATTGTTGTTTATTAAAATTTATTTTAGTTTCTGGCATTTGCTTTAGTTTGCGGAAATAGAAATCGAAGTTCGCACTAAAATCCATTATTATTTTGGGCACTATAAAACTACCTCAGATCTGAATAGGTCTCACAGTTGATGTCTCCTACCAACCCATTGAAGACATCATGAAATATTTGTCGCTGATTTTCTTTACGGCATTATGCCTTACCTTGGCCAATTCAGCATGTGTACCATTTTTTGGTAGCTGTTCGAATCCATTTGTGAATTCGGTGCCGATTATTATTGTTACACCATCATCGAGTAGTTTCTTCGATTGGTTGAAATGTATTTGGGGAGGATGTGCGAATACACCCCCTACCAATTGTCCACCACCACCATCACCGCCGGTTATTGCGCCCACACCATGGCCAGTAACTCCAGCACCATCACCACCATTGGGAACCTATCCCACGGCACTGCCACCGGCAACAACAACACCAACATTACCACCCACTACACCACCTGGTAGCGGACTCATACCAAGCGTGCCTCAGCCACCATTTGGAACTTTTCCTGCACCCACAGCCCCAACTGGTACCGCGTCACCTGGAAGCGGTGTTATACCCACAAGCCCAGCAACCGTTCCACCACCGCCAACAAGCCCAACTACGGGCTGGGCCACACCTACTTTGCCATCAACCCCAACTGCTGGCTGGCCCACACACTCTATGCCAACTACTCCAGAACCCGCTCCTATACCACCACCAGCAACTAGCCCAACTGGTGTGTGGCCTACACCTACGGCGGCAACATCCCCTACTGCTCCAACAACTGCCTGGCCCACACACTCTATGCCAACAACTCCACCAGGTAGTGGTGTCATACCCAGCACCTCACCAGAACCCGTACCACCACCGGCGACAACCCCAACCGCTGGCTGGACCACACCCACTGTACCAACTACTCCGCCAGGCAGTTGGACACCAACATTAACACCAACTGCTGGGTAGCCCACACCCACTGTACCAACTACTCCACCAGGAACTAATTTTGGAGGTTATCCGCTAATGGGATAAGAATAAATATTCAATATTAGTTATGAAATATATTTTTCAAAATCTGCGTAATAAAATCCAAGAATGAGATTTTTTAAATAATTTTTTGAAAGACTTCCAACAGGCGTCGATTTTAAAAATTACTTTTTCAGGGACCATCCATAGTCGTAGATTTGTAAAATACTTTTTTTCAAAATTTTTAATTTTTATACCCTCTACCATAGTATGGAAGGTCATTCCGTTTGTAACTCATCGAAATATTCATTTCCGACCCTATAAATATATATATATTCTTGATCAGGGTCAAGTTCTAAGACGATCTAGCCATGTCCGTCTGTCTGTCCGTCTGTTGTAATCACGCTATCTTCTGAAGGAATTGAGATAGGGTGCTGAAATTTTGCATAAGTTTGTCTTTTGTCTGCAGGCAGGTCAAGTTCGATGATGGGATATATCGGTCCACGTTTAGGCATAGGTCACACTTTTTGGGGTTTTTGAGCACGTTTTTCAACCGAATACGCTGAAATTTGGTACATTGGGTTCTTATTGGGTACTAAATGTCTCCACAAAAGATTATAAATATAGGTCCACTTTTTCTGGCAGTCCCGAATTTTCAGTATTTTGGGGGTTTTGATCGTATTTTTCCACCGAATTGGCTGAAATTTAGTATTTTGACTTCTTAATGGGTACCAAATCTCTCCACAAAAAAATATAAATATAGGTCAATTTTTTTAGGATAGTCCCCATATAAGGGTACCCCCTATTTTCGGTATTTTGGGGTTCTTCCTAACTGTGGTACAGGGTATTATGTCTTTGTGCATATGTTTGTAACAGGCAAAAGGAATCGAGATAGACACATGATTCCTTTTGAGAATATGCATAGAATCACTTTCTGAGTCGATTTATGCATGTCCGTCCGTCAATTGTAAACAAAGTAAAGGTAAATGATTCGAATTGGATAAAATTTGGCCCAGCTCATTTATTTGTCCCAAGGGCGAAACCTATTGAAATTGGGAAAAATCGGTTAAGATTTAGATGTAGCTCCCATATACATTTTCATCCGATTTAAGGTAATTGGTGCACCAAAGTCCCTATATATCTTTCGATATGCACGAAATTTGGCTTAGTGTTCTGACTTGAGTCTAGAATTATGTGTGTTAAGTTTCGTGAAAATCGGTCCAGATTTAGATATAGCTCCCATATATAGTTTCGTCCGATTTCATGTAAATGGTGCATCAAAGTCCCTATATATCCTTCGATTTGCCCGAAATTTGGTATAACATACTGAATTGAGCCTAGAATGATGTTTGCCAAGTTTTGTGAAAATCGGTTCAGATTTACATATAGCTCCCATATATATTTTCATCCGATTTAAGGTAAATTGTGTACCAAAGTCCCTATATATCTTTCGATTTGCACGAAATTTGGCATAGTGTACTGAATTGAGTCTAAAATGATGTGTGTTAAGTTTCGTGAAAATCGGTTCAGATTTAGATATAGCTCCCGTATATATTTTCGTCCGATTTAAGGTAAATGGTGCACCAAAGACCCTATATATTCTCGATTTGCACGAAATTTGGCACAGAGTAATGAATTAAAACTAGAATGATGAGCGTCAAGTTTCCATGAAATCGGTCCAGATTTATATATAGCTCCCATATATATTTTCGACCCATTTTAGGTAAATGGTGAATCCACAGTTGTACATAGGTCGGCCCCGTCCGACTTTACTACTTTCCTTACTGTTTTTTTTTTTTTTATTTTTTAATTTTTATTTTCTTTATTAATTCCTTAACGATAAAAATAACGACTATATGGCCGATAGAATTCTCGAACCATTTTATCCATTGGAATAGATTTTCTTCGATTTCTATTCTCTTTTACCTCAGGTTTTTGAATTGTGGTCTCCAGGGTATTCACCATAACTGGTGGTAATACTCGTTGCCATTGACTGCTAATTGGAACCTTGCCTTGTGATTGAAGTTTAGAATCCATGTTAGGGGTTTGAACTGCATATTCCGTTTCCCCTATATCCCATTGTGGTGTATATTGATTACAGCCTTCTCCTGAACAGGGTACGAAATAATGTTGAGTATCCGAATTATAAATTGGCCTTAAAGCAGAGGCTGGAGTCACCATCCAAATTGTTAGGAAAATCGATACTAAGACTAATGGCTGCATGCTACTTATTTTAAAGAGATTAAAAATCATACTAATTTCCATTCGTGCGAATACGATTGTTTATATAGCTGTGGGGAAGTTCGGCAAAGGCATGAGGAAAATAAATATTTTTTATGAAATCATTAGGCAAGAGAGGGAAAACCCCATAATAAGTCATATGTTTGTTTTTTCTTTAAATATTGATCACAAGTTAAAAATGCGGAATGTTATCGGATACCTGCTTGGGGACTGTGAAAAAAAAATTCTGAATTTTCTTAAATTTTGTATTGAATATCTAAATCCGTACATACTACAAATTAAATTAATATACGATCATTTATTTTATGAACATTTTAAATACATACATAAATATATAAATAATTATGTGCTATTGTGTAAGCCAATGAAAATCGTGTTAACGCAAATGTTTATATAGTCAAATTACTAGGCGATTGCAAGGTAAAATAGATTAAGTCACAATTCAAGAAATTATTTTAAAAATGCACGCCTGGAAAAATATTATTTTAAAAATCCACGCCTGAGATAGGCCTTGAAAAAAATTATTTTAAAAATCCACGCCTGAGATAGGCCTTGAAAAAAATTATTTTAAAATTCCACGCCTTAGCTAGGCCTGGAAAAAATTTAATTTAAAAATCCACGCCTTAGCTAGGCCTGAAAAAAATTAATTTAAAAATCCACGCCTTAGCTAGGCCTGGAAAAAAATAAATTAAAAATTCTACGCCTTAGCTAGGCCTTGAAAAAAAATATTTTAAAAATCCACGCTTTAGCTAAACCTAGAAAAAACCCAGTAAGGAAAGTAGTAAAGTCGGACTGGGTCGACTATATGATACCATTCACCACATTGGGTATACTGCGCATATGTATCATTACAATTGCATGCCAATGTTCCCTCGAAGGAACATACTCTTGTCTTTCTGCAACCTATGATAAATTTAATTTCATTCGAGCAGATTTAGAATCGTCTGCGACCATGGAACAAATTTATGGAAAACGATTTATAGCAAAATTCATACACGCTATTCGGTACGCCGCGCTGTTAAAAATTCAATCTCAATCAGACACCCGTTCGACATACATATTGAAGCTATGGCTGCATCTGCACCAATTTCAAGAAAACCGAATAACGTTATTCAAGTCTTACTTTGATATGTTGTACAAAATTTCGTGTTAATCGGACAAACATTTATGTATCGGACGAAAATACATATGGGAGCTATATCTAAAACTGAACTGATTTTCAGAAAACTTAGCACACATCATTCTAGGCTCAATTCAGTACGCTGAGCCAAATTTCGTGTAAATCGAAAGATATTTAGGCACCTCGGTGCACCATTTACCTCAAATCGGACGAAAATATATATGGGAGCTATATCTAAATCTGAACCGATTTTCTCAAAACTTGGCACACATCATTCTGGTCCTAATTCAGTACTTTATACCAAATTTCGTGCAAATCGAAAGATATTTAGGCACCTTGGTGCACCATTTACCTTAAATCGAACGAAAATATATATGGAAGCTATATATAAATCTGAACCGATTTTCACGAAACTTAGCACACATCATTCTAAACTCAATTCAGTACGCTATGCCAAATTTTGTGCAAATTGAAAGATATATAGGGACTTTGGTGCACCATTTACATAAAATCGGACGAAACTATACATGGGAGCTATATCTAAATCTGGACCGATTTTCTCAAAACTTAGCACACATCATTCTAAACTCAATTCAGTACGCTATGCCAAATTTCGTGGAAATCGAAAGATATTTAGGGACTTAGGTGCACCATTAACATTAAATCGGACGAAAATATATATGGGAGCTATATTTAAATCTGAACCGATTTTCCCCAATTTCAATCAGGCATTCTATGGGTCTCTTACAAAATATATTTATACCCTACACAACTATGTTGTCAGGGTATTATAGCTTTTTGCAGCGGCCTCAAGAGTTTGTAACGCCGCCAAATATTGGTCCTAGACCCACCTTTAAGTATACCGATCGTCATATCTCGACTAGCTGAGTCTATCTATACATGTGTGTCCGTCCGTCCGTCTGTCCATTATAATTTGTAAACACGATACAGGTCACAGTTTGAACCACTCTTCACGAAATTTTGCATGTAGGATGGGTTCGGTCCAATGAAGACCCCTATTGTTTTTGGTAAAGATCGGTTAATATTTAGGGGATGAAATGGATCAAATACTTAATTTTTGTCGGTTTTTCTGGTCTCTCCAGAGGCCGCAACTATGGCCCGAATCTCGCGAAATTTTACATGGAGAAGGAG
This sequence comes from Musca vetustissima, assembly GCF_032173495.1. Lineage (NCBI taxonomy): Eukaryota > Metazoa > Arthropoda > Insecta > Diptera > Muscidae > Musca > Musca vetustissima. The sequence continues at coordinate 6,160 of NW_026886188.1, forward strand.
ATCGGGCCAAAGAATTATAAAGATCGGTCAATATTTAGCGGGTCAAATGGACCCTGACTTTTGTGTGAAAAATGACAAAATTTGTATTCTGTAGCGTATATATTTACTCCTAAAGGACATAGAGCCGTGAAGTTGGTAGTATATCCAAGAGAAGTGGTTGGCCTTGTAATTGATTTATTGCCCTATGTACTCGGATGTGGGAGTTACACTTAAATATTTACAGGTGTATATGTATTCAGATATTATTTATTAACCCATTACCACAGTAGAGGACGGAAAGATAGCGTTGATCGCATTGAAATTTTCCATGGAGTTCCAGTTACGGTCAAGGACAGCGCCTATAATTTTCGGTGATGATCAGATAATAATTTTGGAATGAAGGAGACCCTTAACTTAATATTTTTGTATTTCTCGAATCGATCTATAGGCCACAGTTGTATGCCGAACATCACCACGGTGAAGGCAATCTGGACAAGTAATTAGAAGGGCTGTACTGAATATTATAAATATTCGGAAAATATGTCAGTGTATGGAAGAGGTGCTGTTGACCTCTAATCGGGCAAGAGGGTGCTATTGTCACGAAATATTGCCCAGGCTGGGAATAAACATCCGGATAAAGTTAGATTTCCGTGGTAGTTGTGTAGGATAGTATTGTGTAGCTCCTCTCACTGTTTTTTATACCCTTCACCACACTGTGGTACAGGGTATTATGTCTTTGTGTATTTTTGTGAACAAAGTACAGGTCGCATTTATGACACCGATTTGGATGAAATTTGGCACAGTTCACTTATTTGGCCCAAGGACGAACCCTATTGAAATTGGGAAAAATCGGTTCAGATTTAGATATAGCTCCCATATATATTTTCGTCCGATTTAAGGTAAATGGTGCACCAAAGTCCCTATATATCGTTCGATTTGCACGAAATTTGGCATAACGTACTGAATTGAGCTTAGAGTGATGTCTGCCAAGTTTCGTGAAAATCGGTTCAGATTTAGATATAGCTCCCATATATAGTGTCGTCCGATTTAAGGTAAATGGTGCACCAAAGTCCCTATATACCGTTCGATTTGCACGAAATTTGGCATAACGTACTGAATTGAGATTAGAGTGATGTCTGCCAAGTTTCGTGAAAATCGCTCCAGATTTAGAT
>NW_026886189.1:0-75249 GCF_032173495.1 Musca vetustissima
CTAGGCAAATTCATCACTTAAGTGTTTGCCCCGAATTTTGAAAACGTTCTCCTAATGACCGCTTCTCATTGGTAAAACGGCATAAATTGTGCATTAATTGTTTGTCAAAAGGTCACGATGTGAGGAATTGCACAAGTTCACATAGTTGTATAAAATGTAATAGACGTCATCATAGTTTACTTCACCAAGATACGGCACCAAAGAATAATTCTAATAATTCTACAGCTACGACCCATGTCTCTTTACAGTCCACTCATGTTCCGCATGTCACCCCATCAACTAGTTCTAACCCAAATATGCCTTCCACCTCAACAGGTCAAACTTCTAACGCTTTAACTAGACAAGTATTCCATACTTCACAAAACAAAAATATTATTTTGGGTACAGCGATGGTGAATATTGCTCACCAGGGTATTACGTATCCAGCTCGTGCTATAATAGATCCTGCTTCTGAAGCATCCTTTATAACAGAAAGGTTACAACAGCGTCTTTGCATAGCCACTACTTCCACTCAAGCTACTATTTCCGGCGTAAACCAATCTGTCTCAATAATGTCACGAAAATTGTGTTCGCTGTGTGTAGGTTCTCCCGTAGACAGTACGCTCTTTATGGAAATGGTAGCATTAGTAGTTCCTACTATTTCATGCAATCTTCCTTCGTTCTCCATCAGCAGGGAACTTGCCGCCAATATGCCAAATCTTCGTTTGGCTGATAGAAATTTGTGTGACTGTCGCCCAGTAGACATTTTAATAGCAGCGGATTTATATCCTAAAATACTGCTGCCGGGAATCCAATCTAATATCCTAGGTTCCTTAATAGCACAGAAAACAGTAACATTACCACATTTTCAACAAATGTTGAATTTTCTCCCGAAGATAATCTTAACCAGACTATCCTTCGTTTTTGGGAATTAGAAGAAATTCCAAAGCGCACTTTATTGTCTCCTTCGGACCAATACTGTGAAGATAATTATAATCGCACAACATATAAGGACTCTAATGGCAGATACATTAAACCCGAATTTAACGGCCAAATAGATCTCGGACATTCGAGGACAAATTGTCTACAACAGTTCCTTCGCAATGAGGCATCACTCCTTAGAAACCCTAATGTAAAAGAAATATATGATGGAGTAGTACTTGAATATTTAAATTTTGACCATATGAGGCCAGTTTCGACTACGTCGACAAATTCTACAGGTTGTTATCTGCCTCATCATCCGGTCATCAACCCAGACAAACAAACTACAAAACTACGGGTTGTTTTTAATGCTTCTAATCGAACATCAAATGGGAAAAGCCTCAACGACATTTTCAACTTCAACTTGACTTGGTCCTCCTAATTATACGATGGAGATTATATCAATATGTTTTTAATTGTGACACTACTCAAATGTATCGTCAGATACGAGTAAATCCAAGCCACACGGGTCTCCAGAGAATTCTTTTCAGGGATTCTCCCAACAATCCTATCCAAGATTATGAGCTACTGACGGTAACGTTTGGAGTTAATTGCGCTCCCTATTTAGCTATTCGAACTTTATTACAGTTGGCCGATGATATTGAATCTCAATTCCCTCATGCTGCACATATCCTACGGAAGTGCACGTACGTTGACGGGATATCATGACTTGGAGACTGCGCATAAATCGAGAGACCAACTAATTAGTGCTTTAGGTTCCGCCAAATTTGAATTGCGAAAATGGACGTCTAATGTTCGCTGTATCCTAGAGCCACTTCCCCTCGAATATTTAATAGATTCTCAAATACTTAATTATGTGGAAACAAGTAGTTCCAAACCTCTTAGCATTAGATGGAATGCTCAATTGGATATTTTTTACTTTAATGTAAAGCCTCTTGTCCACAAACATAATTATACAAAACGGGAAGTGCTTTCTGCAATTGCTAAGTTAGTTGATCCTATAGGTTGGTTAAGCCCAGTAATTATAGTAGCAAAAATTATTACGCAACGCATATGGCTTGACAAAATTGATTGGGATGATTATCTTCCGTATTCGACGGAAAAAGAGTGGCAGAAATTCGTTGAAACATATCAGGGTGTTAATTCTATTCAAATACCTCGATGGGTCAAATATAAGCCTGATTGTGTAGCCGAACTTCATATTTTTTCTGATGCCTCAGAGAATGCATACGCGGAGTGGTGTACATCCGTATAATTTAATCAAATGGTGAAATTTCCACTTTTCTGCTTTCCAGCAAAACAAAAGTAGCCCCAATAAAATCAATTTCACTTCCCAGGCTAGAATTGTGTGGTGCAGTTTTAGCATCAGAATTGTATAAAGTAATTGCTGCTGAAATTGATATAGTTTATCAAAAAGTTTATTGTTGGACCGATTCTACGATCGTCCTTTCCTGGTTAAAGAAAACCCCCTCCACATGGTCGACATTCGTTGCTAATAGGGTATGCAGGATTCATGAAAATGTTGGTCAGAGCAATTGGCATCACGTGCGATCTGAAGACAATCCTGCTGACTTAGGTAGTCGAGGCATTTCACCGTTGGAGTTATCATCGTCACAAATTTGGTGGCATGGGCCACATTGGCTTCGCCAAGATAGTTTCCAATGGGATATTCAAGATTCATTGGCGCTAGATACAGATATTGAAAAAAGCACTATTAAGTGCCACGTTACATTGAAAAAAGCAGTATTAAGTGCCACGTTACATTCTTTTCGCATTTGTAGGATATTTTGTAAGATTTTTCCCATTTAGATAAAGCGTTACGCGCTATAGCGATGGTATACCGGTTCTTCTATAAAACACATCCATCGCATAAAGGTCGACATTCTTTCCATGAAAAATATCCTACAAGTTCTGAAATAAACATGGCTAGATTACGTCTTGTTATGATAGCTCAGAAAGTCCACTATGCAGAAGAATATAACAGTTTATTGAATGGCAGGTCGATAGATTCTAAAAGTTCCCTTTTACCATTGAATCCTTTTCTAGACGATAAAGGCGTTATGCGTCTCAATGGATGTTTAGCTCATTCGCCAACTTTAGTATATTCAGAAAGACATCCAATTATATTACCCTACCACTCAAATCTTTCACATCTTTTAGTTGAAAATTTGCACAATATGTCCATTCATGGTGGAATTCAATTAGTTTTGCGCATGTTACGCACGCAATATTGGCTACCTCGAGCCACTTCGTTAATTCGTAAAATTATTAGGAATTGTAAACCTTGCTTACTAGAGAAAAAAAGGTCATGCTCCCAAATTATGGCATCTCTGCCTCCGGAGAGAACAGCCATCACAAGACCATTTGAAACTACAGGCGTAGAATTCGCTGGCCCTTTTGAAATCAAATCTTTCACAGGTCGATATTGTAAAATCACGAAGGGCTATGTATGTGTATTCGTCTGCTTTTCTACGAAAGCAATTCATCTTGAAGCTACATCAGATTTGTCAACGGCAACATTTTTGGCCGCTTTTCATAGATTTATTTCACGGCGTGGGTGCCCTAGAACAATTTTTTCCGACAATGGTACCAACTTTGTCGGCGCTTCAAGAGAGTTAGATCGAGAATTCAAAATTGTATTTCGTCGTGATAGGATTTGTTCTCATTATAACCACCAGCAGATTTGATGGAAATTCATCCCAGCTGGAGCACCACATATGGGTGGGCTCTGGGAAGCTGCAGTTAAAAGTTTTAAAATCCATTTTCGTAAACATGCTAGTCACTTTAAATATACATTCGAGGAGTTATCAACGATACTTTCTCGAATTGAAGCCTGTTTAAATTCAAGGCCATTGTGTCCTATGAATAATGGTGCAGAAAATCCGATAGCATTAACTCCAGGTCATTTTTTAATAGGGTCTCCTATTCTGGCTCCTGCCGAACCATTAATCGAAGAAGCTCCCTTGTATATCGTCAATCGGTATCGTAAATTAAAAGCGCTTACTCAGCAATTCTGCCTCCGGTGGACAGAAGAGTACCTTAAAAGTCTCCATAAACGTTATAAATGGCAGTATCCCGAGCGCGATATACAAACGGACGATGTTGTAGTAATTCGTCACGAACAATTACCTCCCACCGCGTGGAAATTAGGACGTGTAACTAATGTTTATCCCGGTACCGACGGTCGCGTTAGAGCAGTCGATGTAAAAACGGAAAACGGGATTGTAAGACGACCAGTAGCCAAGTTGGTCATTCTGACCAATTAAAAATTGTTTAAATTTCTTAAATTCGCAGCCTCTCTATTTTTTTCGTAGAATGAAAATTTAAATGAGATGGTTGCCACTCCTCTGCCTGACTATGAGGATGATGTTCCTTTGTCGGATGAGGACAAAGATGACGACATTGTAATGGTTCCGCTCACCGATTTGGACCCCACTCGAGCAATTGACTCTCTGTCGGAAGCCGCCGCTCCTCGTAATGAGCTTGCTTCGGCAGAAAAATAAGTAGACCAACCTGCTGTGATCGGGATGTCTTCTGAGCCAGCAGCTCCTCTACGGGAGACTGCACTGGTGGTTCAGTTGTACGCTCCTCTGGAAGCGACCCAAAAGCGAATTCATGTGAGGGCTCCGCAGGTTCCAGAAAGTGTAGTATGTGTCATCAGAAACACCACCTAAGGCACTGTGGTAGTTTTAGAAGGCTTCCACTAGGCAAACGCATCCGGACCGTGGTCAAACTTCGGGTTTGTTCCAACTGTTTGTGTGCCGGTCACGTGCTCGTCGCATCAGCATGCGACGAGTGCAAGGGCAGACACCACATCCGTCCGATGCTTCTTCTCCTTCCGCAAAGAATCGTCGTCCGCGTTCCCATAGACGTAAACGTTCGTCCGCTTCTGGCGGTCCGTCCGTTCCACCGACTCCAGTGAACCCCGTCCGCAGTCTGGCAATACAGCCAATTGTTACATTGGGCTCTACTATAATTGTACAAATTTTCCTGGGTTCACGGCGGGTCCCCGTCCGAGCACTTCTGGACCCATGTGCAGGTAACAGCCGTATATGCAGTTCATTGGTCCAGTCGTTGCGACTACCTTCCATTCCCGTAGGACCTGATCGATTTTCCCAGATCACGTTGGGCTCGTCCTACAATACGTCGACAAAGTTGTTGGTGTCTGCCCGGGTGATGAACCTCACCCATTTAATTTCTCCCACCGAATCCGCTTCAGCGGACGCTGCTTCGCAATTTGAAGGTATGATGCTAGCCGATCCGCAATTCTTCCGAGCGTCCCGGGTTGTCTTGGTGTTGGGTGCCGAAGTGTACCCTAAAATCATGAAAACTCAAACATATACTACACCGGGAAGCCTATGGGCCCAATGGACCATCTTCGGATGGATTGTGTCGGGTCCATGCCCCATGTAATTCTATTTGAGTCTTTGCCAGAAAGCTTGCCCGTCCAGAGGTTTTTGCGCAATTTAAAACTTGTTTTTTGAAAAAATTAATAAAAAGAAAAAAATTTAATCGAACAAATATATTTTATTGTAAATTTTGAATAATTAAATTGCAACATAGTGAGATGTTGCAAGGCCGGCGGCAAATGTTTAATCTAAACCTATTTTTTTATTAATTTCATTCCTTTTGTACGTTAGAATTTGACTACCTACTATTTGTATGCATCTTTGTGATTTCCATCACAAATATGCATTGTCAAATTCTAACGAGTGACATCTACGATTAAGCGCCACTTTGCAACTCTCTCGCTTCTCTCGTGGCTTTAAATATCACCTTTTACTTCTCGTTTTGGATTACGTCCAGCCATCACACAAATTTTGTAAGTAATATTATTTACGATAATATTTCGAATATTCCCAAATAAAAACCCACTGTCAATATTGACATCAAAATTCTAATTCCCCTTTGTTTTATTTATTTTTATTTTGTTTCATTGCTACGCAAACAACCTTTCTAGTATAGAACAAATTTCAATTCCCCGATAGATATAACATATGCCCTCAGATAAGGTAGAGCTGCACGACTTTTGTGACGCCTCTAAGGTAGCATATTGTGCATGCGTATATGTACGATCTCAAACGTCATCATCTGTTTTTTCTAACTTACTTACTGCAAAAAGTAAAGTTTCTCCGATAAAAACCATATCATTATCTAAATTAGAACTCAACGGTGCTTTACTTGTAGCAAAACTGGTTAAATATCTTACAAATATTCTCAATGTCAATATTTCGTCTGTTATATTATGGACAGATGCATCAATTGTACTTGGATGGCTATCTAAACCACCGAGGACATGGGAAACGTATGTGGCAAATCGCACATCCCAAATTTTTAATTTAGTTACAAGTGCAAAATGGGGATATGTTCCTACCAATGATAACCCCGCTGACTTGGGAACTCGCGGCACCAAGCCACAGGATCTAAAAAACAATTCTTTATGGTGGAATGGTCCAAATTGGTTGACTAAACCATATTACCCAAACGATTCATTCGGAAACAAAAGAAAATGCAACGCTGATTCCAAAAAATAGCAGCTTATCATTTCTTAACCCATTTTAGACAGCAGCCGAATTATACGAATAAATGGAAGGCTATCTGAATCTCTTCATCCATATAGAGAACGTCATCCGATAATTCTTCCTGGCAACTCAACAATTTGTCGTCTTTATTTAAGCCATTTGCACTTATTTGCAGCTCACGCCGAATGTAACTTAATGTGTAGTTTGGTACAAACCGAATTTTATATTCCGCGTCTTAAGCCAAGAGTGAAAAGTATTATACACAAATGCAAAACATGTATTATTTACAAACATAAGCCCACAACGAAAATAATGGCACCATTACCCATTGACAGATGTACTCTTCCCCCCCCCCCTTTTCATGTCACTGGTGTGGATTTCGCAGGCCCTTTCGAACTCAAAAGTTCATCCCTTCGAAAGGCTCCATATATAAAAGGATATGTCAGTGTATTTGGTCCCCGTCCGAGCACTTCTGGACCCATGTGCAGGTAACAGCCGTATATGCAGTTCATTGGTCCAGTCGTTGCGACTACCTTCCATTCCCGTAGGACCTGATCGATTTTCCCAGATCACGTTGGGCTCGTCCTACAATACGTCGACAAAGTTGTTGGTGTCTGCCCGGGTGATGAACCTCACCCATTTAATTTCTCCCACCGAATCCGCTTCAGCGGACGCTGCTTCGCAATTTGAAGGTATGATGCTAGCCGATCCGCAATTCTTCCGAGCGTCCCGGGTTGTCTTGGTGTTGGGTGCCGAAGTGTACCCTAAAATCATGAAAACTCAAACATATACTACACCGGGAAGCCTATGGGCCCAATTGACCATCTTCGGATGGATTGTGTCGGGTCCATGCCCCATGTAATTCTATTTGAGTCTTTGCCAGAAAGCTTGCCCGTCCAGAGGTTTTTGCGCAATTTAAAACTTGTTTTTTGAAAAAATTAATAAAAAGAAAAAAATGTAATCGAACAAATATATTTTATTGTAAATTTTGAATAATTAAATTGCAACATAGTGAGATGTTGCAAGGCCGGCGGCAAATGTTTAATCTAAACCTATTTTTTTTATTAATTTCATTCCTTTTGTACGTTAGAATTTGACTACCTACTATTTGTATGCATCTTTGTGATTTCCATCACAAATATGCATTGTCAAATTCTAACGAGTGACATCTACGATTAAGCGCCACTTTGCAACTCTCTCGTTTCTCTCGTGGCTTTAAATATCACCTTTTACTTCTCGTTTTGGATTACGTCCAGCCATCACACAAATTTTGTAAGTAATATTATTTACGATAATATTTCGAATATTCCCAAATAAAAACCCACTGTCAATATTGACATCAAAATTCTAATTCCCCTTTGTTTTATTTATTTTTATTTTGTTTCATTGCTACGCAAACAACCTTTCTAGTATAGAACAAATTTCAATTCCCCGATAGATTCAACATATGCCTCAGATAAGGTAGAGCTGCACGACTTTTGTGACGCCTCTAAGGCAGCATATTGTGCATGCGTATATGTACGATCTCAAACGTCATCATCTGTTTTTTCTAACTTACTTACTGCAAAAAGTAAAGTTTCTCCGATAAAAACCATATCATTATCTAAATTAGAACTCAACGGTGCTTTACTTGTAGCAAAACTGGTTAAATATCTTACAAATATTCTCAATGTCAATATTTCGTCCGTTATATTATGGACATATGCATCAATTGTACTTGGATGGCTATCTAAACCACCGAGGATGGGAAACGTATGTGGCAAATTGCACATCCCAAATGTTTAATTTAGTTACAAGTGCAAAATGGGGATATGTTCCTACCAATGATAACCCCGCTGACTTGGGAACTCGCGGCACCAAGCCACAGGATCTAAAAAACAATTCTTTATGGTGGAATGGTCCAAATTGGTTGACTAAACCATATTACCCAAACGATTCATTCGGAAACAAAAGAAAATGCAACGCTGATTCCAAAAAATAGCAGCTTATCATTTCTTAACCCATTTTAGACAGCAGCCGAATTATAATAAATGGAAGGCTATCTGAATCTCTTCATCCATATAGAGAACGTCATCCGATAATTCTTCCTGGCAACTCAACAATTTGTCGTCTTTATTTAAGCCATTTGCATTTATTTGCAGCTCACGCCGAATGTAACTTAATGTGTAGGTTGGTACAAACGGAATTTTATATTCCGCGTCTTAAGCCAAGAGTGAAAAGTATTATACACAAATGCAAAACATGTATTATTTACAAACATAAGCCCACAACGCAAATAATGGCACCATTACCCATTGACAGATGTACTCTTCCCCCCCCCCCCCCCTTTTCATGTCACTGGTGTGGATTTCGCAGGCCCTTTCGAACTCAAAAGTTCATCCCTTCGAAAGGCTCCATATATAAAAGGATGTGTCAGTGTATTTGGTCCCCGTCCGAGCACTTCTGGACCCATGTGCAGGTAACAGCCGTATATGCAGTTCATTGGTCCAGTCGTTGCGACTACCTTCCATTCCCGTAGGACCTGATCGATTTTCCCAGATCACGTTGGGCTCGTCCTACAATACGTCGACAAAGTTGTTGGTGTCTGCCCGGGTGATGAACCTCACCCATTTAATTTCTCCCACCGAATCCGCTTCAGCGGACGCTGCTTCGCAATTTGAAGGTATGATGCTAGCCGATCCGCAATTCTTCCGAGCGTCCCGGGTTGTCTTGGTGCTGGGTGCCGAAGTGTACCTTAAAATCATGAAAACTCAAACATATACTACACCGGGAAGCCTATGGGCCCAATTGACCATCTTCGGATGGATTGTGTCGGGTCCATGCCCCATGTAATTCTATTTGAGTCTTTGCCAGAAAGCTTGCCCGTCCAGAGGTTTTTGCGCAATTTAAAACTTGTTTTTTGAAAAAATTAATAAAAAGAAAAAAATGTAATCGAACAAATATATTTTATTGTAAATTTTAAATAATTAAATTGCAACATAGTGAGATGTTGCAAGGCCGGCGGCAAATGTTTAATCTAAACCTATTTTTTTATTAATTTCATTCCTTTTGTACGTTAGAATTTGACTACCTACTATTTGTATGCATCTTTGTGATTTCCATCACAAATATGCATTGTCAAATTCTAACGAGTGACATCTACGATTAAGCGCCACTTTGCAACTCTCTCGCTTCTCTCGTGGCTTTAAATATCACCTTTTACTTCTCGTTTTGGATTACGTCCAGCCATCACACAAATTTTGTAAGTAATATTATTTACGATAATATTTCGAATATTCCCAAATAAAAACCCACTGTCAATATTGACATCAAAATTCTAATTCCCCTTTGTTTTATTTATTTTTATTTTGTTTCATTGCTACGCAAACAACCTTTCTAGTATAGAACAAATTTCAATTCCCCGATAGATATAACATATGCCCTCAGATAAGGTAGAGCTGCACGACTTTTGTGACGCCTCTAAGGCAGCATATTGTGCATGCGTATATGTACGATCTCAAATGTCATCATCTGTTTTTTCTAACTTACATACTGCAAAAAGTAAAGTTTCTCCGATAAAAAACCATATCATTATCTAAATTAGAACTCAACGGTGCTTTACTTGTAGCAAAACGGGTTAAATATCTTACAAATATTCTCAATGTCAATATTTCGTCCGTTATATTATGGACAGATGCATAAATTGTACTTGGATGGCTATCTAAACCACCGAGGACATGGGAAACGTATGTGGCAAATCGCACATCCCAAATTTTTAATTTAGTTACAAGTGCAAAATGGGGATATGTTCCTACCAATGATAACCCCGCTGACTTGGGAACTCGCGGCACCAAGCCACAGGATCTAAAAAACAATTCTTTATGGTGGAATGGTCCAAATTGGTTGACTAAACCATATTACCCAAACGATTCATTCGGAAACAAAAGAAAATGCAACGCTGATTCCAAAAAATAGCAGCTTATCATTTCTTAACCCATTTTAGACAGCAGCCGAATTATACGAGTAAATGGAAGACTATCTGAATCTCTTCATCCATATAGAGAACGTCATCCGATAATTCTTCCTGGCAACTCAACAGTTTGTCGTCTTTATTTAAGCCATTTGCACTTATTTGCAGCTCACGCCGAATGTAACTTAATGTGTAGGTTGGTACAAACCGAATTTTATATTCCGCGTCTTAAGCCAAGAGTGAAAAGTATTATACACAAATGCAAAACATGTATTATTTACAAACATAAGCCCACAACGAAAATAATGGCACCATGTCCCCTTTTCATGTCACTGGTGTGGATTTCGCAGGCCCTTTCGAACTCAAAAGTTCATCCCTTCGAAAGGCTCCATATATAAAAGGATATGTCAGTGTATTTGTGTGTTTTGCAACAAAAGCAATACACTTAGAACCAGGGATGCAAAAGTTGGTACAATTGCACTAATTTTAGCACTATTTGGAAGTCAAAAATACAGTAGCACCCCAATGACATATTTAGCACTATTTCTAAATTGTATCAAATTAGTCTCACTTAAAAGTATTATAAGTGTTTAACATACAATATGGAATGAATCGCCATCCCCCGCTGTCGTTGCCAATGGATGAATTTGCCATAGTTTAAACGTAGTGTCCTATGCCACTTCAAAATTCAGTATTCCCGATCAGATCAGATAAATTCAGCAAAGATATTATTTATTATTTCTGTAACAGTTCTATGAGTGAGATGATTTTTCAATATTTCAGAAATAATTCGGTACATATATTCATGTTGTTTTTAAATACTCAACAACTCGATGGCTTTCACATCAAGAAGTTTTTGAAACAATTTTGGCGCAGTGGGAATCACTTCAATATTATTTTACACTCAATGATTTCGAAGCTGATTCCCACAAGTTAAGGCTCAATTCTATTATTTCAGAATTTTCGAACCCTTTTTACTGTCTCTTGACAGACCTATATTAGAATACGGTTCTGTTGTATGGGATCCTAAATATGCAATATATTCCGATAAAATCGAATTATTGCTGACACAGTTCTCACTTTCATCAATTTCATCAATTAGAATAAATGTTCCTTTTCGATCTAGTAGATATTATCATCGATTATATGTAGATTTTCATCGCACAAATTATTCTATGGGAGATCCACTCAGTAAAAATTGTATTGATTTTAATTCTGTGTAGTCTAATGCAGATTTTTGCAAGAATGTTGAACTTATAAAATCGAATATAATTGTATTTTTAAATAAGTAGTGGAACTTAATAATAAACTGGCTGTTGGAGTAGATTTTGTACCTGATTTTCTATATCCTTCGCATATTCCATCATGATGCGGATTATGCTGTGTACGTGATCCCTACAAAAGGGGAGGTCGCCCTCTCGGTCGGCAGGGGTGGGAATAGGGATAAGTAAATCGACTTTCGACTTTTTGTATTGAAAAGTCTTAAAGCCAACGTCGACTTTTGATTTTCAAGAAAAACGCAAAGTCGACTTTTCAAGATCGACTTTCGATTTGCTTCATAAATTCTTGATTTATTATCACAAAGCAGAAATTGTTCAAAAATTACACATTCCAGAAATTTTTTCATGTGTTGGCAACAATTCTTATAAAAAATTAAATTTTTAGTCGATTTTGCTTTAGTTGGTAAAAGTTGAAATCGATCTTGAACAGCTTTGACAAAATCGAAAAGTCGACTTTTTAGTCAAAGGCAAATATCGAAAAGTCTAAAAATTGACTTTTTGATCAGAGGCAAAACTCGAAAAGTCTATAAGTCGATTTTTGCGGTCGACTACGTATCCCTAGGTGGGAAAGTGAGGCGTAGGAACGTTTGAAAAAAAGTCTTTCGAAAACGACAATATATGCACTTGTTGGACAAAGGTGGCTAAAGTCAAAAATTAACTAAACGAAGATATGTTTCTATATATATCACAAATTTTTAGAGGTGTTTTTAAGTGTTCATCTTATCTATGTGTACATAAAGTACAATCGGTCTGAAAGAAGTACACTTTTTATTGAAAGCCAGCACAATTTGAATAATTTCATTTCGCATCCCTGCTTTGAACCCTGTTCCGATTTGTCCTCAGCTGCATTTCAAGCTGCTTTCGCTCGCTTCGTTGGGAGGCGGGGGCTTCCCCACAGGTTATTTTCTGATAATGGTCGCAATATTATTGGAGCCAGTAGAATTCTGCTACGAGAATTTACACAATTTTTAAAAATAACTTCCCATGACGTTTCTCAAATGTATTGTATACATGGATTTGAGTGGAGTTTTATACCTCCACATGCACCTCATATGGGCGGTCTGGGGGAAGCAGCTGTTAAATCATTTAAAATACATTTTAAGAAAATAGCCGCTTCTCATAAGTTCGATTTTGAACACTTTTCAACTCTGCCAGCTCGTATTGAAGGTGTTCTAAACACTCGCCCCATATCTCCACTATCTGAAGACCCATGACTCCACGGCAAAGAAATATATTCATATTAAAGGAGATGTACTGCGTCAAATGTCTGGCTAGAAGTCATCGTTTCCGAGATTGTCGGTCATCATACATGTGTCGTCGTTGCCAAAGACCTCACCACACACTCCTGCATTCGGTGTACCCGGAGATAAGGTCAAGGAAACCCCAAGAACGTCATACCAACCAAAAAAACCATCGATCAAAAAACAATTTAACGCAATCAATTCGAAACAACGGTCAAGGTTCTGAAATAACACCAGGACCTCATCAACAAATCTTGTCCGAGGCAATACGGGCTCTAGCGTCTGTGCTTTGTTCGTCTTCCGGCCCGGCGGCATGTCTAAAGTAGTTCTTTAGACCTATTTATATAAATATTAATCTCATGAAATCCACATAAATTAAAAACTCAAAATAAATTTAACGAGTTTACATTGAAATTTGTAATACAGTTTAAAAACCACTGTATAAATAAATACATAGTTGCCACTTTAATGAATATCTCAAGTAATGGATACTTATTAGAATCATTGTATATTTCTTGACAGGTTTGAGCTTATAATTGAATTTATTTTCAATCCATCACTCGAGTGGTAAGCACAAACCTCTAAGCTTTAAATAAAACCCTTACTTCACAAGCCACCTGTTTTTCTTTTACTGCTACAACATCACCGACGTTCGAGGAACTACGGGGAACCAAATTCATAGGGGTGTCAGGAACTCTTCATAATCCACAAATATTACAGTCCACTAATCTCTCTGACGTTCTACATACTCAGCAGCTTTGAACATTATCCATTCCCACTGTATGTGCCCTGACCCCTGAACAAATACATTACAGCAGGGATGCGAAATGAAATTATTCAAATTGTACTGGCTTTCAATAAAAAGTGTACTTTTTTCAGTCCGATTGTACTTTTTATATATTTTTTAATAAAATTTGTGTTGTTATTAACAATTAATAAAAACATACATAAACAAAATTAATTAAGATTTGAAGCAGTCGATGCATGTATTCTGTTCCTTTCTTTGGTTTTAATTATATTTTGATATGAAAATACCCTTTCCACATTTGTAGATGAATGTGGAATATATAATTACCCCCTAAGAATTTGTGATATATAAGGAAACATATCTTCGTTTCGTTAATTTTTGACTTCAGTCACCATTGACCAATAAGTGCATATATGGTCGTTTTTGAAAGACTTACAAATTTCTACATGCATTCTGGCATCTTCAGACTACATTTCTAATTTAAAATAACAGTAACCAGTAAGGAAGGTTCAAAAGTCGGACGATTCCCTTCGCCAATTTAGGTACACACAAGAGATGCTAAAATATAGATATTTGTACATATTAAAAAACATACACATACCATTCTGAAATCAATGAAAAATTGCATATAAAAAATGGCATGTCAGACTTGGATTTGGTTTTTGCAACTTTAAGGGGACCCCCCATTCTCGGTTTCCAAAAATTTAGTTTTGTATTTTGATTTAATTCGAACCTACACTAATTCAAGAATGTCCCTATAAATTTCCAAGTGAAAATCTCAACAATTTTTTAAGATATAGCAGATTTATTGTGTTAGCATCAAGTGACGGCAAGGGGGCTTCTCAAACTTAAAACGCGTTTTTCTCCGAACAGAGTTTGTAATACGCATGACTCAAAACTTAATTTAATACAATCTGCCAATAAATAAGTCAATAAAACTTGGCACACATCAGTCTAGACCTAATCCAGTACTCTGTGCAATTTGTTTTCTCATTCGGACAAATATTGGGATTTTGGTGTACCATTCACATAAAATCGGACGAAACTATATATGGGAGCTATATCTAATTCTGAACCGATTTCAATAAAACTTGGCGTGTATCAGTCTAGACGTAATTCAGTACTCCGTGCAAAATGTTGTCTCAATCGGAAAAATATTGGGAGTTTGGTGCACCATTTACATAAAATCAGACGAAACTATATGGGAGCTATATCTAAATCTGAACCGATTTTCCCCAATTTCAATAGGGTTCGTCCTTGAGCCAAATAAGTGACCTGTGCCAAATTTCATTCAAATCAGATAATAAATGCGACCTGTACATTGTTCACAAAAATACATTGACGGGTGGACAGATGGGTGAATTTGCATAGGACACTACGGTTAAACTATGGCAAATTCATCCATTCGTAACGACAGCGGGGGATGGCGATCCATTTTATATTGTATGTTTAATGGTGTTTTTACACGATATGTATTTTATATATGTGCTGTCACTTTTTCATCCATATGTAATTCCTTATGTGTGTCAAAATTAGCAGTGTACATAAAACATTTATTTTTGTGTCCAAATCGGCATATGTATTTTACATATAACATAACCTATAAACAAAAAAAAAACATCTTTATTTTTTCTTAAATCAACATAATTTTTTTTTTATTAAACACCTACAAACGAAATAATAATTTGTAATTGTTGCCTTTTCATCCTTTTTTTTTTTTTTGAATTGCAATTGAAATATTTTCTTCCAACAATGTGTTTCATTCAAACAGCTGATTTCCTTATGTTTCACATACGAAAATAGAGCGCGTCCTATTCGGAAAAAAAATACATATGTTATTGCATATCGTTTTGACACATTGAAATTTCCGTATGTTTCACATGACGAGTTCGATTTCCATATGTAAAAAAGTGACAGCACATATGTAAAATACATATCGTGTAGAAACACCATAAGCACTTATAATACTTTTTACTGACAATAGTTTGATATAATTTATAATTAATGCTAAATATGTCATTGGGGCGCTATTGTATTTTTGACTTCCAAATAGTGCTAAAATTAGTACAATTGTGCCAACTTTTGCATCCCTGCATTACAGTATTTGCATAAATATTAGATACAAATTTACTAATCATTACTTTAAAAATACATCTCATTTACATCCAATGTTTACATTTATTATTCTTTTATGATAAATGGTTATATTATTTATAATACTTATTTATTTTATACTTTAGATGTTCCCTATGCATATCATCCTTTCTCGACTTTAAAGCAATAAAAATAATTGTAAAATGCGGAACAAATTTAAAAAGGCAATTATGAATATTTCGAAATAAATACACACGTAGAGCTTCCGCCTACAGAAATTTGATTTTATGTTGTTGAATTGTGTTTAAACGTTCTCAATTAAAGAAACCACATTTTAATAAACTGTTGCCACAAAGATTTTCCTTGAAAAAATGTTATTCTTTAAGTTAAAATTATACAACCCGGAATGATAAATTCCATCAACAATAAAAAAGTAAGTTATGTATAATGTTTTCTAAATCCGGAATTCAAATATTAATACTGTGGCAATTTCTTCTGAAATAGGTGTATAATATCATCAAAATTTACAAAATCATGATTTGAATAATATGATCTTTTTAACTCATCATTCAATGTTTGCATGAAAAAGCATAATAACTCAAGGAATAGTGCAATAATATATATATATATATATAGGCAGGCTAATTACGATATATGTTAATAGTTCAACTACTTTTTATACCCTCCACCATAGTATGGAGGGAGCTAGTGGCGCTTAATCGTAGATGTCACTCGTTAGAATTTGACAATGTATATGTTTACACTTAAACTTAAGTATTTTAATTTATGCTCCGTTTTGAATTTTTAACGGACTATCGTGTACAACCTTGTGATATTCATCACAAAGTCGTACTGTCATTTTATGAGTGACATTTGTTTAAGCGCCACTTTGCAACACCACCGCTTGCGTTGTTGCTATTTTTCTTCTTGTTTTCTCTTGGATTACATCCAACAACGAGAGCTCTCAGCAATAAAAAAAGGTAAAAATATTGCTCACGACAATATTACATTCAAATAAAATCTCCAATACTTCTATTGGACGAAGTGCTAATATAAAACTGTGTGTGTTTTATTTAATTTCTTTTTTGGTGGTAATTTGCTTTTTCCCCCCTTTGCTCCCGCAAACATTGGTCCATTGCGAGCTGGATAAGTGTCGCTACCGCTAATAAGGATTTTTGCTTACTTTCTTTCAAAGGTTTGGCTACGTCAAAACCCAGAAAATAACCACACATTTCCTCATCATAAACAACATCAATTGCAAACAACAGTTACGTAGAGTGCATTTTAGTGAGCAAGTGTTCAATTTGTTAAAAGAAAACAAAAAAAATATATCGCTTAACCTACGTTCGTTCGAACAGTGCCGCGCAGTGTTGTTAGTGCTTTATATGCCTATTTTTCTATTTTTCGTTACGCGAAAATAAAATAAAAATACCAACAAAGTGCATCAACCAGCAGTGCAGTGATCCGTGTTCTTATTATTCGCAAAACTAATACTAGTTTTGTTATTGTAATTTCCGAAAAAAAAATAAGAAAGGAAAGAAAATAAGAAAAAATACAATAACAATTCAACGGCTATTTGTCTAACGTTGAGTGGTCATAAAAAATAACAACAAACACACATCACTGCAGTGCCTTGTTAATGTTTAACTATTGGTTTGCGTTGGTAGGCATATACACACGTACGCACACACAACACGCGCTATATTAAGGGGACTCACGAATCGTGAAAACTTAAATTATTATTTTTGAAAAATATTTTTTTTTTTTGGAAAAAAAATAAATTTTAATTTTTTTTTTGATTTTTTTGGAGATTCCGGTGACACGCACCGCTACTAAATAATTTTCGTACACCCTACAATCGGTATTATCGATTATTTTTATTAAATCTATCGATTTTTTATAATACGTTTAAAATATTTTTCCTGTGGTTTTTTCTCAAAATTTTAAATTTATTTCGTAATTTTTTGTTAACTTGTTGTCGCTAAGTGTGCATTTTACAGTCCATGCACCCTACATTCGGCATTTTTAACTAAAATTGCTATTTTTGAGAAAAATTTGAATTTTTTGATAATTTGTTCTAAATTTTTATATTCTTCCACAATAATTTTCTAAAATTTATAAAAATTTGTTTCCGCTTCGCTACACTGAGAGAAATTTTAGTGTATTTACGGTACACTGAGAAAAATTGTTGTTGAATTTTACATTAAATTTCTGAAAAGTCCATTAAATTTTCGTGTTTTGAGTACTTTTTATACATTTTGCTGCTAATTCTGAAGAATTAAGTTATTCTTATCGTTACAAATTTGAGTTTTTGAAATATATCTCCGATATATTTGCACAAATTGGTGCTTTTGCCTTAATTACACACACATATAATCTTTTTGAGTAACATTTGGTAATTTTTCTGTTTGTTTTGCTAATTTTATTAATCGGATAATATGTCGCTTACTCCCCTTGACTTTTTCATCCGAGCAACTGACGCTCTAGTCAAGTTCTCTGCCAAATTTTCTGACCTACGGGATGAAGACCTTGATATCTATTCGCTGGAGATTCAAGGAAATGAAGCAAAAGAACTTTGGAGTAAGGTGAAAAATTTATCTGATAAGTGTTCAAATTATTTGCAAACCTCAAAGGACGCGTGTCCAGACGACTTCACTTCA
The DNA here is from genome assembly GCF_032173495.1 of Musca vetustissima. Lineage (NCBI taxonomy): Eukaryota > Metazoa > Arthropoda > Insecta > Diptera > Muscidae > Musca > Musca vetustissima. The sequence continues at coordinate 18,416 of NW_026886189.1, forward strand.
GTTGAAACTAGGTATGATGTTGCTTATAACGCTTTTCTGCAGGTGTTATCCGCAATTCATAAAAAGATAGATGAAATTAAAAATAGGTCGGAAGCTATGGTTAATCAGCCACCAGCAGGTGATGCCACTAAATCCATTAGTCCTGGGGACTTGCAGGGCTCTTCACATAATGAAAATATGACTCATAGTCTTAATTTGACTCCATGTGATATAGACGTGTTCAACGGTGACTTTCTTTCTTGCCCCACATTTAGGGATTTCTTCTCAGCTGTCTACATTAACAATTCTCGTTTAAGCGAAATTGAAAAATTGTGCCACCTTCATAAGAAAACTAGTGGCGAAGCTCGAGATATAGTCTCTAAATTTCCATTGATGCATAAAGGTTTCAATTTGCTTGGAATGCATTGAAAGAAGCGTATGATAATGTACGTATTTTGGTAAACAATCAACTAAAAGTTCTTTTCGATCTTCCAGTTCTTGAAAATGAATCAAGTTCAGGTTTAAAAAATTTGCAGCGTGGAATTAATAGTTGTGTTTCTGCTATGGCTATTTATGACGTTCCCACTGACGGTTGGGATCCCATATAAGTATTTCTGTGTCTGCAAAGACTACCCAAACAAACCGTTACACTATGGAAACAAAGCGTCAAAAATAAATCAGCGCTGTCATCTTGGAATGATCTGGACAATTTTCTTACGGAAAGGGTTCAGACTTTAACATGCCTTAGAGATAGATGATTCCAAGAAAGTAGATAGTAAAAAATTGCGGACACATTTTACGAACGCTTCCAGTTCTCGTTCCACCTGTTCTACAACTTCCAATCGGTCATCTCCTGAAAAATCTTGTGTGCTTTGCCCTTCGCAATCTCATCATTTAAGATCATGTCCTGAGTTTAGAAATCGTTCTCTTTCAGATCGATTCTCTCTTGTAAAGCGTCATCATTGTTGCATTAATTGTCTCTCCAGAGGTCATGATGTAAAAAATTGTAGCAGCACTCATAGTTGTGCTAAGTGTAATAGAAGACATCACACCTTGCTACACCGGGAAGCCAGTTACTAGTACTGCTAGTAATATTCTGCCATTCTCTCATGGTCCATCAGGTTCTGCTCCAGCTCCTCGTCTACCAGAAACTGCCAATTTTAACCCGAATCTTCCTTCTATGTCTTCTGGCCAACAATTTAGTTCTGTGAATAGACAGGTGTTTCATACGTCACAAAATAGGACGGTTCTATTGGGCACAGCTATGGTGAATATTGTTCATCAGGGTAGTACCTATCCAGCTCGTGCATTGATTGATCCTGCATCTGAAGCATCTTTTATTACTAATAGATTACAACAGCGTTTGGGCCTTTCTACAACTTCCACTCAAGCCACTATTTCTGGTGTTAATCAAACTGTTTCAATATTGTCTAAGAAATTGTGTTCGTTTAGTATTGCATCATGTTTAGATTCTTCACAATTCATGGAAATTACAGCATTGGTAGTTCCTACCATTTCTGGAAATCTTCCATCATTTATGGTTAGTCGTGAATTATCATCTAAATTGCCAAATCTACGTTTGGCTGACTCTCAATTATTTGACTGTCGACCAGTTGATATGTTATTAGGTGCTGATATTTATCCTAAAATTCTCTTACAGGGAATGCAATCTAATATTTTGGGTTCTTTAATTGCGCAAAATACTGTGTTTGGCTGGATCATTACTGGTCCCATTTCTGCTAGCAACATCAGAGTATTTTCTACTAACGTTGCATATTCTGAAGAAGATAATATAAATAAGACACTTCTTCGATTTTGGGAACTAGAAGAGGTTCCAAAGCGCTCAATCTTGTCTCCTGCTGACAAATATTGTGAGGAAAATTATAAAAAACTACTAGAAGAGACTCCAATGGCAGATATATTGTCACTCTACCAATCAAACCAGAATTCTTTGGCCAACCTAATCTTGGTCATTCTAGAGCAAATTGTCTACGACAATTCATTCGTAATGAGGCTTCTCTGCTCAAAAAACCAAATATTAAGCAAGTTTATGATGGTGTAGTGAAGGAATATTTAGAATTAGATCATATGAAATCAGTACCCGTTCCTTCTGCAAACTCTACGGTTTGCTACTTGCCACACCATCCAGTAATAAATCCAGAGAAACAAACTACCAAATTAAGGGTGGTTTTAATGCCTCAAATAAAACTTCAAATGGTAATAGCTTGAATGATGTGCTCTATGTCGGTCCGACTCTTCAGTTAGATTTAGTTCTACTCATTCTGAGATGGAGAGTATTCAAATATGTTTTCAATTGCGATATTACGCAAATGTATCGCCAAATTCTAGTAGATTCAGCCGGGATTCTCCCGACAAACCCATTCAAGATTTTGAGCTGAAGACGGTGACTTTTGGTGTCAACTGTGCGCCATATCTGGCTATCCGTACTTTGTTGCAGTTAGCAGATGACATTGAAGACAAATTTCCTCTTGCAGCACATATCCTGCGTAAATGCATGTACGTTGACGACGTACTAACTGGGTACCACAATTTAGAGACAGCGCATCTTTCTAGAGATCAATTAATACGTGTCCTATCTTCAGCTAAATTTGAGTTGCGGAAATGGACTTCTAATGATCGTTCTATACTAGAATGTCTTCCAGCTGAACACCTCGACACTAAACTTCTCGATTTTGTTGAAGCCAGCAGTTCAAAGCCTCTCGGCATTCGTTGGAATGCTCAATTAGATGTATTTTATTTCAATGTAAAACCACTTATTAAAAAATCTACCTACACTAAACGGGAAGTGCTCTCTACTATTGCCAAATTGTTTGATCCTATTGGGTGGTTAGGCCCTGTTTTAATTGTAGCTAAAATTATAATGCAACGTATTTGGTTCGATCACATCGATTGGGATGATTCTCTTCCGTCTACGACGGAGGGTGCTTGGCAGAAATTCGTTGAGACGTACCAGGACGTCAATTTTATTCAAATTCGTCGATGGGTTAATTATGTTCCTAATTGCTCCGCAGAACTTCATATATTTTCTGATGCCTCAGAGAAGGCATATGCGGGGGTGGTATACATTCGTATTATTGCCTCCAACGGTGACATTTCTACTCATTTATTGTCATGTAAAACTAAAGTAGCCCCTATTAAATCTATTTCTCTTCCACGCCTAGAGTTGTGTGGTGCGGTCTTGGCCTCTGAACTCTTCAAAGCCATTACTGCTGAGATTGATATACAATTCTCTAAAACATATTTTGGACCGATTCTACGATCTTTTATCTTGGTTGAAGAAAATTCCTTCTACAAGGTCAACTTTTGTTGGGAATAGGGTCTCGAGAATACAGGACAACGTTGGTAAAAATGTTTGGCATCATGTATCTTCCGAAGATAATCCTGCTGATTTGGGAAGTCGCGGACTTACGCCCGCTGAATTGGCTTCTTTTCAAATTTGGTGGCACGGACCACATTGGCTCCGTTTAAAAAGTTCTGAATGGAAGTTGCGCGACTTGTCTGCTCTTGATACGGATGTAGAAATTCGTGCCATTAGAAGTCACTTTTCATACTTTGAAAATTTCGTTGATATTTTAGATAATTTTTCGTCGTTAGATAAGGCTTTACGAGTCGTATCGTTAATTTTTACATTTTTTCACAAAATACATCCTTGTACTACTCAAAATATCGTTTAAGAACAAGCTCCTACGAGCTACGAACTAAAAAATGTGAAAATAAGGCTAATTGTTTTGGCTCAAAAAGCGTATTATGCCGATGAATATAGTTGTTTATCTAACAATAGGCCCTTAAATTGAAAAAGTTCGATTTTGTCCTTAAATCCCTTTCTAGATGATGTAGGTGTTATGCGACTAAATTGACGTTTAGTTCGGTCACCTACTCTTTCCTACTCAGAACGACATCCTATTTTGCTTCCCTACCATTGCAAATTTGCTCGTTTGCTTGTTGAAAAAATTCATTTAATTTCCGTTCATGGTGGAAATTAACTAATGTTGCGTCTGGTGCGCAGTGAATACTGGATTCCCAGATTAACTTCACTCATTCGTAAAGTTATTGGTAATTGTAAACCTTGCATTTTAGAAAAGAAAAAGTCTTGTACACAGATTATGGCTGCTCTTCCTCCGGAACGAACAACCATAACGCGACCATTTGCCACTACAGGTGTTGATTTTGCTGGTCCCTTTGATCTTAAATCTTTTACTGGTCGCTACTGTAAAATTACTAAAGGTTATGTTTGTGTATTTATTTGATTTTCTACAAAAGCAATACATTTAGAGGCTACCTCAGATTTGTCTACGACAACATTTTTAGCAGCATTTCACAGGTTCATTTCGCGACGCGGATGTCCCAAGGCTGTGTTCTCTGACAACGGCACCAAATTAAATTCAAATCTGTTGTTCATGAAAGTCGCGATAGGATATGCTCTGCATATCAATATCAAGAGCTTTCTTCTTCGCATTTAACTTCGTTACACGGTATAGAAAACTTAAAGCGCTAACTCATCAGTTCTGTTTACGGTGGGAAGAAGAGTATTTAAAAAGTCTTCATAAACGCTATAAATGGAAATTTCCGCAGCGCGATATACAAACGGACGATTTAGTGGTAATTCGACATGAACAATTATCTCCAACATCGTGGAAATTAGGTCGGGTCATTAATGTTTTTCCCGGGACAGACGGTCGGTTAAGCTGGTCGCTTTGACCAATTAGATTTTTGTTTTCTCTTTCACTTTCGCGCCATCTTTATTTTTTTTTCTTGTAGAATGGAAAATCAAAACAAGATGTTCTCTACTCTTCCTGACTATGAGGAAGACATCCCCATGTCGGATGAGGAAAGAGACGTCGAAGATGTGGTTCCCCTAACGGATATTGAACATGATCCAAACAAATGTACTAGTACCGTAGCTGAAGCTACTAGTATCGAACCTGCCCTCGCACCTTGTGCTGCTGTGATTCACCCTGAGGCAGTGATGCAGCCCATGGCCGGGATGTCCTCTGCGCCATCCAGTCCTCGACGGGAAATTGCACCGGGTGGTGCTGAGGGACGCTTTGACGGCAAAGTACCAGTGGCGACGCCGAAATCAACTGCGGGCTCAACGGACTCCGGTAAGCGTCGTTGTAAGTACTGTCCACAAAATCACCACATTCGACAATGCGGGCGACAAGAGGCTCAGCCTCGAAATATGTGCTAACTGTTTGAACTACGACCACGTGCTCCGTGATTGCCATAAAGATCCAGGCTGTAAGCAATGCAAGGGCAAGCATCACACATTGCTCCATCCTTCTGCCCAACTTCCCCAACAAATAACAATGGTCCGGCTACTTCTTCGAGTAGCAACAAACGTCCGTCCGCAAAGAAAACTCCGTCCGCTTCTTCTTCGCATTTAACTTCGTTACATAGCATGACAATCCAACGTATTATCACAATAGGGCCAACTATCGTCGCTCAATTGGTTTCCCATAAAAAATAATACCAGTCCGAGCACTGCTGGACCCATGTGCAGGTAGTAGTCGAATCTGCAATTCGCTGGTCCAGTCGTTGCGACTAAATTCCATCCCAGTCGGCCCAGACCGGTTTGCCCAGTTTACACTGGTCTCGACCTTCGACACCACCCAACGATTGTCGGTTTCGGGTTACAAATTTAGCCCACCTTATGTCCCCAGCCCAATCTGCCTCCGAAACTTTAAAGGAGCACTACGGAGGTATGATGCTTGCGGATCCGCAATTTTTTAAATCGTCCCGCGTTGCAGTGGTGCTGGGTGCAGAAGTGTACCCGAAAGTGATGAAGTCGCAGACTTACACTAGCCCCGGATTTCCATGGGCCCAACTTACCATCTTTGGATGGGTCTTGTCGGGTCCATGCCCAGACGAGCTATCCCGGGCCTTAACACTTATAAATTAACGATTGCGCGGCATTGTGCCGCTTACTCAATGAGTGCAATCTTGTACAAAAATTAATAACAAAAATGAAAAACTTAATAAAAAAATATATAAATTGAAAAATTGAATTGAACAAAAGCAAAAAATTTAAAAAAATTGAATTTGTAAATAGTTAGAGTTAATTTACATTGCAACATAGCAAGGTGTTGCAAGGCTGGCGGCAATTTTTACATCTAAACTTAAGTATTTTAATTTATGCTCCGTTTTGAATTTTTAACGGACTATCGTGTACAACCTTGTGATATTCATCACAAAGTCGTACTGTCATTTTATGAGTGACATTTGTTTAAGCGCAACTTTGCAACAACACCGCTTGCGTTGTTGCTATTCTTCTTCTTTTTTTCTCTTGGATTACATCCAACAACGAGAGCTCTCAGCAATAAAAAAAAGGTAAAAATATTGTTCACGACAATATTACATTCAAATAAAAACTCCAATACTTCTATTGGACGAAGTGCTAATTTAAAACTGTGTGTGTTTTATTTAATTTCTTTTTTGGTGGTAATTTGCTTTTTCCCCCCTTTGTTCCCGCAAACAGTATATATGTGCTGGAAATCACAAAGATGCATACAATGGTATGTAGTCAAATTCTAACGAACAAAAAAATTTAATTAAAAAAATATGTTTAGATTACACATAAAAATTGTACATGAAATGAAAACATAACAAGTGGAAAAGCGTTAAGTTCGGCCGGGCCGAACTTTGGATACACTCCACCATAGATATACTGGCAGGTACTTGAAATGAAAATATAGGAAACATACCAAAAAATGGACCTATACCGACATTTCCACAAACCGATTATGTAAACCATAATGTAAACAATACAACAACAATTTGTAATAGAAAATTATACCCCCAGTCTTATGGCTAATTAGTGCGTATACACTTTCACACGTTGAAAATGTGCCTCATCGAAATATTGGTTCTAGACCCCATGTTTCTTTGGACCGTTTCAGAAAAAAATTATTTCATCCGATCTTATTATTTCTTCCAAACTAGTTCAAGTCCGAATTTGGGGAATAACGGTTCCTCCCACACAAGGGCTACGGCTATGTTATGGGGGTTATAGTTCACATATAGTTCATTATCGAACCGTACGTTCTAGCTTTTTATCTCGATATCCTTCGCAGGTGTAATGATTTCAACAGAGTGTTAGAACCAAACCCAAAACGCGGAAAAATCATATAATTATTTTAATATAAAGAAGTGTAAATGCGTTAAGTTCGGCCGGGCCGAACGTTGGATATCCTCCATCATAAACATACTGACAGGTACTTGAAATAAAAATATTGGGAACATACCAAAAAGTGTACCTATACCGACATTTGTACAACCCGATTATGGTCCTAATTATTGGTCCTAGACCCCACGTATCTTCGGACCAAATTTGTTTCAAAAATTTTTGATTTCATCTAAACTTTGCCCATATTATTATTTCATCCAATATTAGTTCAAGTTCGAACATAGGGGAATATCGGTCCCTCCTTCTGCTACCTCCCACGCAGGGGCTGGGCCTAAATGCGGGTTACAGTTCATATATATGAATATATATAAGGTTAATTATCAAACCTTATGTTCTAGTTTTTTTCGTATCTACCGCAGATGGAATGATTACAAGAGAGTCTTAGAACCAAACCCAAACACGGAAGAAATCATATAACTATTTTAATATAAAAACTGGGTTATATGGGGACTATCCCAAAAAGGGGACGAGTATTAAAAATTGTTGCTACCTTTGCGACATATGCGCTCAATAACCCCAAAATATCGAAAATTGGGGGTACCCTTATATGGGGGCTATCCGAAAAAATTTACCTATATTTAGAACTTTTGTGGAGAGATTTGATACCTAAAAAGAAATCAAAATACTAAATTACAGCTAATTCGGTGGAAAAGTACGATCAAAACCCCCAAAATACTGAAAATTATGAGGTACCGTTATATGGGGGCTACCAGAAAAAGTGGACCTACATTTATATATATATATATATATTTTTTTTGTAGAGAATAAGAACCCAATGTACAAAATTTCAGTGAATTCGGTTGAAAAACGCGCTCAAGAACCCCAAAATACCGAAACTAATATACCCTCCATAGTTTGGGGGAGGGTATAAAAACGGTTTATACACTAAATATTTCGAGCCGGATAGTTGGCCACGCATTATATCCTCATTTAAAAGAGTCAGTATCGCATAGTGGTAATCTTGATACTGGTGCAAAATCGCCTTTTGTGTTTAATTTCTGTGCCATCTGAGACTCCCGTTTGGGGGTGTTCCTTATTTTTACAATTAACTCTTTGATGACCATCAAGAAAATACAATTGGTTTGGGTCTTCGCTAAGACAATATACAATTCATCTTCAAAAATATTACCTATGGCGAATTTGTCTATCTGGGTTCTTAATATACTCGTCAAGGAAATTTCCACAATCAGACCAGTGTAGTATATAGCAGTTGTAGTGCGATAATATGCATCATCGCGAGTATTGAATACCTAGAAACAATCAATATTTTGTCATCGACATTCATATTTCGCTCATTTGCTGCAAGAGTTAAAGATGCTGAATTGTTCGCTGTATTACACTTCATGTGGTGTAAAAATATTCACATGAATATTTCTTACCCACTCTGATTTGGGTAGCTGTAGAGTTTCCTTGTAAAGTTTGAGTAAACATTTTGACAAATTCAGTTTTTTATTTATACCGGTCTAGCAGGAAATGAGTGATACGTTTCCAGAATTCTATAAATTTTCTACATAAAATAAATTTATTATATTATCTCGCTAAACTCAATAAATATTTTATCAACCCCGATGATAACTTATAGATTCAGTATATATTTACATTATAATTTAATTTGAGCATTGACATTCCATTGATAATAAAATTGTATGTAAACTTGGCACATTTTACCAAAAAAAATGTCAATACATCTTCTCAATGACTTACATTTATAACCAATTTTCAAAAAAGAAGTAAAAACATACATACTATACGATATAACATACTTATATTAAGAAAGGTCAAAATATTGTCCAACAGCAGCACACATGCATGAATCAGAGAGACTCACGCACACGCTTTGGAACATCATTTGAACAACAAGAAGAGGGAGAGATGAAACAGTATCATCATGTGACAGGTTGGCATTTCGTGTTTGTATATCAAAAAAAAAAAAAAAAAACAGACACAATAAATATTTGTTCTTGTTGTAAAGCATCTTCGAAATGGCAAATAAAAATAAATAGTTTCATATGTAAAGAAATAATAAAACATTTAAATCCGGTCGAAACGAATCTGAAAGACCGCTCATTGAGGAAGAATCAAATACTCAGTGATCACATCTTTTTTCTTTGGAAATTGTTTAACACTGGGGAATTTGTAAACTTTTAAAATTAATAAAATTGCTGCTTGATTGTCTGGATTTGTCAATTTATGGAACTTATCGGCTTTTTATACCCTCCACCATAGTATGGAGGGTATATTAATTTTGTCATTCCGTTTGTAGCTCCTCGAAATATTCATTTCCGACCCTGGACGAAGTGCTAATTTAAAACTGTGTGTGTTTTATTTAATTTCTTTTAATTTGCTTTTTCCCCCCTTCGTTCCCGCAAACAGTATATATGTGCTGGAAATCACAAAGATGCATACAATGGTATGTAGTCAAATTCTAACGAACAAAAAAATTTAATTAAAAAAATATGTTTAGATTACACATAAAAATTGTACATGAAATGAAAACATAACAAGTGGAAAAGCGTTAAGTTCGGCCGGGCCGAACTTTGGATACACTCCACCATAGATATACTGGCAGGTACTTGAAATGAAAATATAGGAAACATACCAAAAAATGGACCTATACCGACATTTCCACAAACCGATTATGTAAACCATAATGTAAACAATACAACAACAATTTGTAATAGAAAATTATACCCCCAGTCTTATGGCTAATTAGTGCGTATACACTTTCACACGTTGAAAATGTGCCTCATCGAAATATTGGTTCTAGACCCCATGTTTCTTTGGACCGTTTCAGAAAAAAATTATTTCATCCGATCTTATTATTTCTTCCAAACTAGTTCAAGTCCGAATTTGGGGAATAACGGTCCATGCCTTCTGGTTCCTCCCACACAAGGGCTACGGCTATGTTATGGGGGTTATAGTTCACATATAGTTCATTATCGAACCGTACGTTCTAGCTTTTTATCTCGATATCCTTCGCAGGTGTAATGATTTCAACAGAGTGTTAGAACCAAACCCAAAACGCGGAAAAATCATATAATTATTTTAATATAAAGAAGTGTAAAAGCGTTAAGTTCGGCCGGGCCGAACGTTGGATATCCTCCATCATAAACATACTGAGAGGTACTTGAAATAAAAATATTGGGAACATACCAAAAAGTGTACCTATACCGACATTTGTACAACCCGATTATGGTCCTAATTATTGGTCCTAGACCCCACGTATCTTCGGACCAAATTTGTTTCAAAAATTTTTGATTTCATCGAAACTTTGCCCATATTATTATTTCATCCAATATTAGGGGAATATCGGTCCCTCCTTCTGCTACCTCCCACGCAGGGGCTGGGCCTAAATGCGGGTTACAGTTCATATATATGAATATATATAAGGTTAATTATCAAACCTTATGTTCTAGTTTTTTTCGTATCTACCGCAGATGGAATGATTACAAGAGAGTCTTAGAACCAAACCCAAACACGGAAGAAATCATATAACTATTTTAATATAAAAACTGGGTTATATGGGGACTATCCCAAAAAGGGGACGAGTATTAAAAATTGTTGCTACCTTTGCGACATATGCGCTCAATAACCCCAAAATATCGAAAATTGGGGGTACCCTTATATGGGGGCTATCCGAAAAAATTTACCTATATTTAGAACTTTTGTGGAGAGATTTGATACCTAAAAAGAAATCAAAATACTAAATTACAGCTAATTCGGTGGAAAAGTACGATCAAAACCCCCAAAATACTGAATATTATGAGGTACCGTTATATGGGGGCTACCAGAAAAAGTGGACCTACATTTATATATATATATATATATATATATTTTTTTTTTTTTTTTTGTAGAGAATAAGAACCCAATGTACAAAATTTCAGTGAATTCGGTTGAAAAACGCGCTCAAGAACCCCAAAATACCGAAACTAATATACCCTCCATAGTTTGGGGGAGGGTATAAAAACGGTTTATACACTAAATATTTCGAGCCGGATAGTTGGCCACGCATTATATCCTCATTTAAAAGAGTCAGTATCGCATAGTGGTAATCTTGATACTGGTGCAAAATCGCCTTTTGTGTTTAATTTCTGTGCCATCTGAGACTCCCGTTTGGGGGTGTTCCTTATTTTTACAATTAACTCTTTGATGACCATCAAGAAAATACAATTGGTTTGGGTCTTCGCTAAGACAATATACAATTCATCTTCAAAAATATTACCTATGGCGAATTTGTCTATCTGGGTTCTTAATATACTCGTCAAGGAAATTTCCACAATCAGACCAGTGTAGTATATAGCAGTTGTAGTGCGATAATATGCATCATCGCGAGTATTGAATACCTAGAAACAATCAATATTTTGTCATCGACATTCATATTTCGCTCATTTGCTGCAAGAGTTAAAGATGCTGAATTGTTCGCTGTATTACACTTCATGTGGTGTAAAAATATTCACATGAATATTTCTTACCCACTCTGATTTGGGTAGCTGTAGAGTTTCCTTGTAAAGTTTGAGTAAACATTTTGACAAATTCAGTTTTTTATTTATACCGGTCTAGCAGGAAATGAGTGATACGTTTCCAGAATTCTATAAATTTTCTACATAAAATAAATTTATTATATTATCTCGCTAAACTCAATAAATATTTTATCAACCCCGATGATAACTTATAGATTCAGTATATATTTACATTATAATTTAATTTGAGCATTGACATTCCATTGATAATAAAATTGTATGTAAACTTGGCACATTTTACCAAAAAAAATGTCAATACATCTTCTCAATGACTTACATTTATAACCAATTTTCAAAAAAGAAGTAAAAACATACATACTATACGATATAACATACTTATATTAAGAAAGGTCAAAATATTGTCCAACAGCAGCACACATGCATGAATCAGAGAGACTCACGCACACGCTTTGGAACATCATTTGAACAACAAGAAGAGGGAGAGATGAAACAGTATCATCATGTGACAGGTTGGCATTTCGTGTTTGTATATCAAAAAAAAAAAAAAAAAAAAAAAAAACAGACACAATAAATATTTGTTCTTGTTGTAAAGCATCTTCGAAATGGCAAATAAAAATAAATAGTTTCATATGTAAAGAAATAATAAAACATTTAAATCCGGTCGAAACGAATCTGAAAGACCGCTCATTGAGGAAGAATCAAATACTCAGTGATCACATCTTTTTTCTTTGGAAATTGTTTAACACTGGGGAATTTGTAAACTTTTAAAATTAATAAAATTGCTGCTTGATTGTCTGGATTTGTCAATTTATGGAACTTATCGGCTTTTTATACCCTCCACCATAGTATGGAGGGTATATTAATTTTGTCATTCCGTTTGTAGCTCCTCGAAATATTCATTTCCGACCCTGGACGAAGTGCTAATTTAAAACTGTGTGTGTTTTATTTAATTTCTTTTTTGGTGGTAATTTGCTTTTTCCCCCCTTCGTTCCCGCAAACAGTATATATGTGCTGGAAATCACAAAGATGCATACAATGGTATGTAGTCAAATTCTAACGAACAAAAAAATTTAATTAAAAAAATATGTTTAGATTACACATAAAAATTGTACATGAAATGAAAACATAACAAGTGGAAAAGCGTTAAGTTCGGCCGGGCCGAACTTTGGATACACTCCACCATAGATATACTGGCAGGTACTTGAAATGAAAATATAGGAAACATACCAAAAAATGGACCTATACCGACATTTCCACAAACCGATTATGTAAACCATAATGTAAACAATACAACAACAATTTGTAATAGAAAATTATACCCCCAGTCTTATGGCTAATTAGTGCGTATACACTTTCACACGTTGAAAATGTGCCTCATCGAAATATTGGTTCTAGACCCCATGTTTCTTTGGACCGTTTCAGAAAAAAATTATTTCATCCGATCTTATTATTTCTTCCAAACTAGTTCAAGTCCGAATTTGGGGAATAACGGTCCATGCCTTCTGGTTCCTCCCACACAAGGGCTACGGCTATGTTATGGGGGTTATAGTTCACATATAGTTCATTATCGAACCGTACGTTCTAGCTTTTTATCTCGATATCCTTCGCAGGTGTAATGATTTCAACAGAGTGTTAGAACCAAACCCAAAACGCGGAAAAATCATATAATTATTTTAATATAAAGAAGTGTAAAAGCGTTAAGTTCGGCCGGGCCGAACGTTGGATATCCTCCATCATAAACATACTGAGAGGTACTTGAAATAAAAATATTGGGAACATACCAAAAAGTGTACCTATACCGACATTTGTACAACCCGATTATGGTCCTAATTATTGGTCCTAGACCCCACGTATCTTCGGACCAAATTTGTTTCAAAAATTTTTGATTTCATCGAAACTTTGCCCATATTATTATTTCATCCAATATTAGGGGAATATCGGTCCCTCCTTCTGCTACCTCCCACGCAGGGGCTGGGCCTAAATGCGGGTTACAGTTCATATATATGAATATATATAAGGTTAATTATCAAACCTTATGTTCTAGTTTTTTTCGTATCTACCGCAGATGGAATGATTACAAGAGAGTCTTAGAACCAAACCCAAACACGGAAGAAATCATATAACTATTTTAATATAAAAACTGGGTTATATGGGGACTATCCCAAAAAGGGGACGAGTATTAAAAATTGTTGCTACCTTTGCGACATATGCGCTCAATAACCCCAAAATATCGAAAATTGGGGGTACCCTTATATGGGGGCTATCCGAAAAAATTTACCTATATTTAGAACTTTTGTGGAGAGATTTGATACCTAAAAAGAAATCAAAATACTAAATTACAGCTAATTCGGTGGAAAAGTACGATCAAAACCCCCAAAATACTGAATATTATGAGGTACCGTTATATGGGGGCTACCAGAAAAAGTGGACCTACATTATATATATATATATATATATATTTTTTTTTTGTAGAGAATAAGAACCCAATGTACAAAATTTCAGTGAATTCGGTTGAAAAACGCGCTCAAGAACCCCAAAATACCGAAACTAATATACCCTCCATAGTTTGGGGGAGGGTATAAAAACGGTTTATACACTAAATATTTCGAGCCGGATAGTTGGCCACGCATTATATCCTCATTTAAAAGAGTCAGTATCGCATAGTGGTAATCTTGATACTGGTGCAAAATCGCCTTTTGTGTTTAATTTCTGTGCCATCTGAGACTCCCGTTTGGGGGTGTTCCTCATTTTTACAATTAACTCTTTGATGACCATCAAGAAAATTCAATTGGTTTGGGTCTTCGCTAAGACAATATACAATTCATCTTCAAAAATATTACCTATGGCGAATTTGTCTATCTGGGTTCTTAATATACTCGTCAAGGAAATTTCCACAATCAGACCAGTGTAGTATATAGCAGTTGTAGTGCGATAATATGCATCATCGCGAGTATTGAATACCTAGAAACAATCAATATTTTGTCATCGACATTCATATTTCGCTCATTTGCTGCAAGAGTTAAAGATGCTGAATTGTTCGCTGTATTACACTTCATGTGGTGTAAAAATATTCACATGAATATTTCTTACCCACTCTGATTTGGGTAGCTGTAGAGTTTCCTTGTAAAGTTTGAGTAAACATTTTGACAAATTCAGTTTTTTATTTATACCGGTCTAGCAGGAAATGAGTGATACGTTTCCTGAATTCTATAAATTTTCTACATAAAATAAATTTATTATATTATCTCGCTAAACTCAATAAATATTTTATCAACCCCGATGATAACTTATAGATTCAGTATATATTTACATTATAATTTAATTTGAGCATTGACATTCCATTGATAATAAAATTGTATGTAAACTTGGCACATTTTACCAAAAAAAAAATGTAAATACATCTTCTCAATGACTTACATTTATAACCAATTTTCAAAAAAGAAGAAAAAACATACATACTATACGATATAACATACTTATATTAAGAAAGGTCAAAATATTGTCCAACAGCAGCACACATGCATGAATCAGAGAGACTCACGCACACGCTTTGGAACATCATTTGAACAACAAGAAGAGGGAGAGATGAAACAGTATCATCATGTGACAGGTTGGCATTTCGTGTTTGTATATCACAAAACCCAGACACAAAAAATATTTGTTCTTGTTGTAAAGCATCTTCGAAATGGCAATAAAAATAAATCGTTTCGTATGTAAAGAATTAATAGCACATTTAAATCCGGTCGAAACGAATCTGAAAGACCGCTCATTGAGGAAGAATCAAATACTCAGTGATCACATCTTTTTTCTTTGGAAATTGTTTAACACTGGGGAATTTGTAAACTTTTAAAATTAATAAAATTGCTGCTTGATTGTCTGGATTTGTCAATTTATGGAACTTATCGGCTTTTTATACCCTCCACCATAGTATGGAGGGTATATTAATTTTGTCATTCCGTTTGTAGCTCCTCGAAATATTCATTTCCGACCCTATAAAGTATATATATTCATGATCAGGGTAAAATTCTAAGACGATCTAGCCATGTCCGTCCGTCCGTCTGTTGTAATCACGCTATCTTCTGAAGGAATTGAGATAGGGTGCTGAAATTTTGCATAGGGTTGTCTTTTGTCTGCAGGCAGGTCAAGTTCGAAGATGGGATATATCGGTCCACGTTTAGGCATAGCTCCCATATAAGGGTACCCGGCAAATTTCGGTATTTTAGGGTTCTTGAGCGCCTTTTTCAGCCGAATTCGCTGAAATTTGGTACATTGGGTTCTTATTGGATACTAAATGTCTCCACAAAAAATTATAAGTATAGGTCCATATTTTCTGGTAGCCCCCATATAACGGAACCTCCTAATTTTCAGTATTTTGGGGGTTTTGGTCGTATTTTTCCGCCGAATTGGCTGTAATTTAGTGTTTTGAGTTCTTAATAGGTACCAAACCTCTCTAAAAAAAATTATGTATATAGGTAAATTTTTTCGGGTAGCCCCCATATAAGGGTACCCCCCAATTTTCGGTATTTTGGGGTTCTTGAGCACGTTTTTCGCTGAACTTTGCTACATTGGGTTCTTATTGGGTCCTTAATGTCTCCACAAAAAATTATAAATATAGGTCCACTTTTTCTGGTAGCCCCTATATAATGGTACCTCCCAATTTTTAGAATTTTGGGGGTTTTGATCGTATTTTTCCGCCGAATTAGCTGTAATTTAGTATTTTGAGTTCTTAATAGGTACCAAATCTCTCTACCAAAAATTATTAATATTCGCCCCCTTTTTGGGGTAGTCCCCATATAACCCCCTTTTTTATATTAATATAGTTATCTGATATGTTCCGCTTTTTGAGTTTGGTTCTAAGACTCTAGTGTAATCATTTCACCTGCAGAGGATAGCGAGGTAAAAAATTAGAACGTAAGGTTCGATAATGAACTATAGTCGCATTTAGACCTAGCCTCTGTGGAGGTTTCAGAAGGAGTGGACCGATATTCCCCATCTTCGAATTTTAATTATCAATTAAAAATTTCTGAAATTTGTATTATGGTTTACATAATCCGATTTTAGACATGTCGGTATAGGTCCACTTTTTGGTATGTTTCCTTTATTTTCATTTCTAGTACCTGTCAGTATATCTATGGTGGAGGGTATACAAAGTTCGGCCCGCCCGAACTTAACGCTTTTTCACTTGTTATTAATGTAAATTGCCTTCAAATAATTTGTTCTGTGTCTAATTCATGTATTTTATAATATTTGAATTTTTGTATTTTCTGTATTTATGTATTACAAATAGTTTTGTTTAAATTTGTTTATGTTTTGTTAAATTTAACAATTTGTCTCTTGTAGAGATTTTAGTACATGCGCTCTCTCTATACTCCTTGTCCGTCTGAATTTGGAATTATTATAATTTTTTTTTTTTGGAAAATTGACCCGCCATTTTTGGATTTTTATACCCTCCACCATAGTATGGAGGGTATATTAATTTTGTCATTCCATTTGTAACTCATCGAAATATTCATTTCCGACCCTATAATGTATATATATTCTAGAGCAGGGTAAAATTCTAAGACGATCTAGCCATGTCCATAGTTTGGTGAAGGGTATAAAAACGGTTTATACACTAAATATATGGTCCTTCGAACCGGATAGTTGGCCACGCATTATATCCTCCTTTAAAAGAGTCAGTATCGCATAGTGGTAATCTTAATATTGGTGCAAAATCGCCTTTTGTGTTTAATTTCTGTGCCATCTGAGACTACCGTTTGGGGGTGTTCCTCCAATTGCTGCTTGATTGTCTGGATTTGTCAATTTATGGAACTTATCGGCTTTTTATAAATGTAAATTGCCTTCAAATAATTTGTTCTATGTCTAATTCATGTATTTTATAATTTTTGTATTTTCTGTATTTATGTATTACAAATAGTTTTGTTTAAATTTGTTTATGTTTTGTTAAATTTAACAATTTGTCTCTTGTAGAGATTTTAGTACATGCGCTCTCTCTATACTCCTTGTCCGTCTGAATTTGGAATTATTATAATTTTTTTTTTTTTTTTTGGAAAATTGACCCGCCATTTTTGGATTTTTATACCCTCCACCATAGTATGGAGGGTATATTAATTTTGTCATTCCATTTGTAACTCATCGAAATATTAATTTCCGACCCTATAATGTATATATATTCTAGATCAGGATAAAATTCTAAGACGATCTAGCCGTGTCCGTCCGTCCGTGTGTTGTAATCACGCTATCTTCTGAAGGAATTGAGATAGGTCGCTGAAATTTTGAATAGGGTTGTCTTTTGTCTGCAGGCAGGGCAAGTTCGAAGATGGGATATATCGGTCCACGTTTAGGCATAGCTCCCATATAAGGGTACCCCCCAATTTTCGGTATTTTGGGGTTCTTGATCACGTTTTTCGCTGAACTTTGCTACATTGGGTTCTTATTGGGTCCTTAATGTTTCCACAAAAAATTATAAATATAGGTCCACTTTTTCTGGTAGCCCCTATATAATGGTACCTCCCAATTTTTAGAATTTTGGGGGTTTTGATCGTATTTTTCCGCCGAATTAGCTGTAATTTAGTATTTTGAGTTCTTAATAGGTACCAAATCTCTCTACCAAAAATTATTAATATTCGCCCCCTTTTTGGGGTAGTCCCCATATAACCCCCTTTTTTATACCCTCCACCATAGTATGGAGGGTATATTAATTTTGTCATTCCGTTTGCAACTCCTCGAAATATCTATTTCCGACCCTATAAAGTATATATATTCATGATCAGGGTAAAATTCTAAGACGATCTAGCCATGTCCGTCCGTCTCTCCGTCCGTCTGTTGTAATCACGCTATGTTCTGAAGGAATTGAGATAGGTGCTGAAATTTTGCATAGGGTTGTCTTTTGTCTGCAGGCAGGTCAAGTTCGAAGATGGGATATATCGGTCCACGTTTAGGCATAGCTCCCATATAAGGGTACCCGGCAAATTTCGGTATTTAAGGGTTCTTGAGCGCCTTTTTCAGCCGAATTCGCTGAAATTTGGTACATTGGGTTCTTATTGGATACTTAATGTCTCCACAAAAAATTATAAGTATAGGTCCATATTTTCTGGTAGCCCCCATATAACGGAACCTCCTAATTTTCAGTATTTTGGGGGTTTTGGTCGTATTTTTCCGCCGAATTGGCTGTAATTTAGTGTTTTGAGTTCTTAATAGGTACCAAATCTCTCTACCAAAAATTATTAATATTCGCCCCCTTTTTGGGGTAGTCCCCATATAACCCCCTTTTTTATATTAATATAGTTATCTGATATGTTTGTTTTGGGGGTTTTGATCGTATTTTTCCGCCGAATTAGCTGTAATTTAGTATTTTGAGTTCTTAATAGGTACCAAATCTCTCTACCAAAAATTATTAATATTCGCCCCCTTTTTGGGGTAGTCCCCATATAACCCCCTTTTTTATACCCTCCACCATAGTATGGAGGGTATATTAATTTTGTCATTCCGTTTGCAACTCCTCGAAATATCTATTTCCGACCCTATAAAGTATATATATTCATGATCAGGGTAAAATTCTAAGACGATCTAGCCATGTCCGTCCGTCTCTCCGTCCGTCTGTTGTAATCACGCTATCTTCTGAAGGAATTGAGATAGGGTGCTGAAATTTTGCATAGGGTTGTCTTTTGTCTGCAGGCAGGTCAAGTCCGAAGATGGGATATATCGGTCCACGTTTAGGCATAGCTCCCATATAAGGGTACCCCCCAATTTTCGGTATTTTGGGGTTCTTGATCACGTTTTTCGCTGAACTTTGCTACATTGGGTTCTTATTGGGTCCTTAATGTTTCACAAAAAATTATAAATATAGGTCCACTTTTTCTGGTAGTCCCTATATAATAGTACCTCCCAATTTTTAGAATTTTGGGGGTTTTATATAATTTAGTATTTTGAGTTCTTAATAGGTACCAAATCTCTCTACCAAAAATTATTAATATTCGCCCCCTTTTTGGGGTAGTCCCCATATAACCCCCTTTTTTATACCCTCCACCATAGTATGGAGGGTATATTAATTTTGTCATTCCGTTTGCAACTCCTCGAAATATCTATTTCCGACCCTATAAAGTATATATATTCATGATCAGGGTAAAATTCTAAGACGATCTAGCCATGTCCGTCCGTCTCTCCGTCCGTCTGTTGTAATCACGCTATCTTCTGAAGGAATTGAGATAGGTTGCTGAAATTTTGCATAGGGTTGTCTTTTGTCTGCAGGCAGGTCAAGTTCGAAGATGGGATATATCGGTCCACGTTTAGGCATAGCTCCCATATAAGGGTACCCGGCAAATTTCGGTATTTAAGGGTTCTTGAGCGCCTTTTTCAGCCGAATTCGCTGAAATTTGGTACATTGGGTTCTTATTGGATACTTAATGTCTCCACAAAAAATTATAAGTATAGGTCCATATTTTCTGGTAGCCCCCATATAACGGAACCTCCTAATTTTCAGTATTTTGGGGGTTTTGGTCGTATTTTTCCGCCGAATTGGCTGTAATTTAGTGTTTTGAGTTCTTAATAGGTACCAAATCTCTCTACCAAAAATTATTAATATTCGCCCCCTTTTTGGGGTAGTCCCCATATAACCCCCTTTTTTATATTAATATAGTTATCTGATATGTTCCGCGTTTTGAGTTTGGTTCTAAGACTCTAGTGTAATCATTTCACCTGCAGAGGATAGCGAGGTAAAAAATTAGAACGTAAGGTTCGATAATGAACTATAGTCGCATTTAGACCTAGCCCCTGTGGAGGTTTCAGAAGGAGTGGACCGATATTCCCCATCTTCGAATTTGAATTATCAATTAAAAATTTCTGAAATTTGTATTATGGTTTACATAATCCGATTTTAGACATGTCGGTATAGGTCCACTTTTTGGTATGTTTCCTTTATTTTCATTTCTAGTACCTGTCAGTATATCTATGGTGGAGGGTATACAAAGTTCGGCCCGGCCGAACTTAACGCTTTTTCACTTGTTTATATTAATATAGTTATCTGATATGTTCCGCGTTTTGAGTTTGGTTCTAAGACTCTAGTGTAATAATTTCACCTGCAGAGGATAGCGAGGTAAAAAATTAGAACGTAAGGTTCGATAATGAACTATAGTCGCATTTAGACCTAGCCTCTGTGGAGGTTTCAGAAGGAGTGGACCGATATTCCCCATCTTCGAATTTGAATTATCAATTAAAAATTTCTGAAATTTGTATTATGGTTTACATAATCCGATTTTAGACATGTCGGTATAGGTTCACTTTTTGGTATGTTTCCTTTATTTTCATTTCTAGTACCTGTCAGTATATCTATGGTGGAGGGTATACAAAGTTCGGCCCGGCCGAACTTAACGCTTTTTCACTTGTTTATATTAATATAGTTATCTGATATGTTCCGCGTTTTGAGTTTGGTTCTAAGACTCTAGTGTAATCATTTCACCTGCAGAGGATAGCGAGGTAAAAAATTAGAACGTAAGGTTCGATAATGAACTATAGTCGCATTTAGACCTAGCCTCTGTGGAGGTTTCAGAAGGAGTGGACCGATATTCCCCATCTTCGCTTTTACACTTGTATACATTAAACTTGTTTTTGCACCATTTTGGATTTGGGAAAAATTACTGACTCATACTTATACATAAAATAATGGAATTTTTTGGGAAAATTTGGATTTTTTTTTTGGAATTCCTATTACATATAATTTACATACATTAAATACCAAGCGTATATATATATATAAATTATGGCGCACTTTTTGGCGTCATAATGTACAGACACAAACGCACTATTCCATATGAATACATAACTGCCATATTAAAATTTTTTGGCGGAATTTTTCGGCGTCATAATTTACACATACATATTTTCTGGAGATTTTTGGTGGAAAATTTGGCGTCATTTGTTGCACAAAATAATTTAAGGTTATAAAAACTTATATTGGCAACCTCAAATAATTTGTTAGAATGCTTGGATATTCATGGCATTACACATTAATGAATCTTTTTTACAATTAAACATTTTTTGAAAAAAATCTTTTTTATACCATATTATGGAGGGTATATTAATTTTGTCATTCTGAAGGAATTGAGATAGGGAGCTGAAATTTTGCATAGGTTTGTCTTTTGTCTGCAGGCAGGTCAAGCTCGATGATGGGATATATCGGTCCACGTTTAGGCTCCCATATAACAGTACCCCCCAATCTTTGTTATTTTGGGGTTCTTGAGCGCGTTTTTCAACCGAATTTGCTGAAATTTGGTATGTTGGGTTCTTATTGAGTACTAAATGTCTCCACAACATATTATAAATATAGGTCCACTTTTTCTGGTAGCCCCCATATAACGGTATAATTTTCAGTATATTGGTATATTGGTTTTGATCGTGCTTTTCCACCGAATTAGCTGTAATTTATTATATATATATATCATATATATGAACTGTAACCCGCATTTAGGCCCAGCCCCTGCGTGGGAGATAGCAGAAGGTGTGGACCGATATTCCCCTTGCTCGAACTTGAACTAATATTGGATGAAATAATAATATGGGCAAAGTTTAGATGAAATCAAAAATTTTTGAAACAAATTTGGTCCGAAGATACATGGGGTCTAGGACCAATAATTAGGACCATAATCGGTTTGTACAAATGCCGGTATAGGTACACTTTTTGGTATGTTCCCTATATTTTTATTTCAAGTGGACCGAACTTAACGATTTTACACTTGTTATAACCTTTTTTTGGAAAAGTACTGTTTTGCGCATAAAGAATATTTGTTAATTACAACAAATATTTATACCAAAAGTTTGAAGTCTAAAACTTTTTGTCCTTCTTTCAAACTAAAATCATGCTGCAAGCGGAATTTTAAGCGATTTTAGACATCGTCAAAAACTTTTAAAAGTTTTTGGAGAATATTTTTCGCATATTTTTGCAATTTTTGGATAAATTCTTCAAAACGTCAACTATTTTGGAATAAACTTAAAATATTTATTGTAACCCTACGTACTGCTTCGATTACCAAACACCATTTAAGTTTCTGGACAACTTTGTGGATTTTTAAACTTTTTTGGAAAAACTTAAAACTTTATTTCGTTTTGCAATCCACCGAACAATTAGGATTGAAATTACCAACATAAATTTTTTTGGGGTTTTTTCGTTATTTTTTTATATTCTAGGATTTCTTACACCATTTTTTAAAACCCAAGCGATTTAAGCGATTTTAAACATCGTCAAAAACTTTTAAAAGTTTTTGGAGAATATTTTTCGCATATTTTTGCAATTTTTGGATAAATTCTTCAAAACGTCAACTATTTTGGAATAAACTTAAAATATTTATTGTAACCCTACGTACTGCTTCGATTACCAAACACCATTTAAGTTTCTGGACAACTTTGTGGATTTTTAAACTTTTTTGGAAAAACTTAAAACTTTATTTCGTTTTGCAATCCACCGAACAATTAGGATTGAAATTACCCACTTAAATTTTTTTGGGGTTTTTTCGTTATTTTTTTATATTCTAGGATTTCTTACACCATTTTTTAAAACCCAACACATATTTCTTATTGAAAACTACTATTTAATTTCTTTTGAGAATTTTATTCGAGAATTGAACTTTTTTGGACTTTAAATTCACATTAATATTTTTGGCAACCCATCACAATTTTGGTAACCCAACATACAATTGAAATTTGGAACAATTTTTTATACCCTCCACCATAGTATGGAGTGTATATTAATTTTGTCATTCCGTTTGGAACTCATCGAAAGTATATAAAGTATATATATATTCTTGATCCGGGTAAAATTCTAAGACGATCTAGCCATGTCCGTCCGTCTGTTGTAATCATGCTATCTTCTGAAGGAATTGAGATAGGGTGCTGAAATTTTGCATAGGGTTGTCTTTTGTCTGCAGGCAGGTCAAGTTCGAAGATGGGATATATCGGTCCACGTTTAGGCATAGCTCCCATATAAGGGTACCCCCCAATTTTCGGTATTTTGGGGTTATTGACCTAGTTTTACAACTGAATTCGCTGAAATTTGATACGTTGGGTTCTTATTGGGTACTAAATGTCTCCACAAAAAATTATGTGTATAGGTCCACTTTCTCTGGTAGCCCCCATATAACGGCACCTTCTAATTTTCAGTATATTGGGTGTTTTGATCGTATTTTTCCATCGAAGAGGCTGTAATTTAGTATTTTGAGTCCTTAATAGGTACCAAATTTCTCCACAAAAAATTATGAATATAGGTAGGTAGCCCCCATTTTTTCAGTATTTTGGGGTTTTAACCCCCATATAAACACCAATGTCCGTCCGTCTGTCCGTCCGTCTGTTGTAATCACGCTATCTCGTACTTTTCCGAAGGTAAAATTGACGATCTAGCCATGTCCGTCCGTCTGTCCGTCCGTCTGTTGTAATCACGCTATCTTCCGAAGGAATTGAGATAGGGTGCTGAAATTTTGAAAAGGTTTGTCTTTTGTCTGCAGGCATGTCAAGTTCGAAGATGGGATATATCGGTCCACGTTTAGGCATAGCACCCATATAAGGGTACCCCCCAATTTTCAGTATTTTGGGGTTCTTGACCGTGTTTTACAACCGAATTCGCTGAAATTTGGTACGTTGGGTTCTTATTGTGTACTAAATGTCTACACAAAAAATTATGAGTACAGGTCCACAAAAAATTATGAATATAGGTCCAATTTTTCGTGTAGCCCCCATATAAGGGTACACCAAATATTCGGTATTTTGGGGTTCTTGAGCGCGTTTTCCACCGAATTCGCTCCAATTTGGTATTTTGTAGTCGTATATGGTAACAAATCTATCTACCAACAATTATTTATATTCGCCACCTTTTTAAGGTAGTCCCCATATAACCCTCTTTTTATACCCTCCGCCATAGTATGGAGAGTATATTAATTTTGTCATTCCGTTTGTAACTCATCGAAATATTCATTTCCGACCCTATAAAGTATATATATTCTTGATCAGGGTAACATTAACTCCCAATTTTCAGTATTTTGGGGTTGTTGAGCGCGTTTTTCATCCGAATACGCTGAAATTTTGTGCATTGGGTTCTAAATTTTCTAAAAATTATAAATATAGTCAATTTTGACGGTTTTGATTTTGACATACTTCTCCACCACATTGTCTGTAATTAAGTATTTTGACTTCTTAATAGGTACCAAATCTCTTCACAAAAAATTATAAATATAGGTCAATTTTTTCGGATAGCCCCCATATATGGGTACCCCCAATTTTCGGTATTTTTGGGTTCTTGAGCGCGTTTTTCAACCGAATTCACTGAAATTTAGTACATTGGGTTCCTATTGGGTACTAAATGTCCCCACAAAAAATTATAAATATAGGTCCACTTTTTCTGGTAGCCCCCATATAACGGTACCTGCTAATCTTCAGTATTTTGACGGTTTTGATCATACTTCTCCACCACATTGTCTGTAATTAAGTATTTTGACTTCTTAATAGGTACCAAATCTCTTCACAAAAAATTATAAATATAGGTCAATTTTTTCGGATAGCCCCCATATATGGGTACCCCCAATTTTCGGTATTTTTGGGTTCTTGAGCGCATTTTCAACCGAATTCGCTGCAATTTCGTATTTTGTAGTCGTATATGGTAACAAATCTCTCCACCAAAACTTATTAGTATTCGCCCACTTTTTGGGGTAGTCCCCATATAACCCCATTTTTTTATATTAAAATCGTTATCTGATTTGTTCCGTGTTTTGGGTTTTGTTCTAAGACTCTGTTGTAATCTTTTCACCTGCGTAGGATATCGAGATAACAAACTACAACGTAAGGTTCGATATAGGACTATAAATATGAACTATAACCGCATTTAGACCTAGCCCCTGTGCGGGGGGTACCAGAAGGAGAGGACCGATGTTCCCAATCTTCGAAAAAAACTAAGTTTGGAAGAAATAGTAAGATGGAAGAAAATATAATTTTCTGAAACGGATTTTGTCCAAAGAAAGATGGGGTCTAAAACAAATATATTTCGACGAGGCACATTGGCACGAGGCACGTGCCAAAGTGTATACACCCTCATTAGCCATAAGGCTGAGGGTATAATTATACATTAAAAATTTTTGAAATTTATATAATGGTTTACATAATCGGTTTGTAGAAATGTCGGTATAGGTCCACTTTTTGGTATTTTCCCTATATTTTCATTTCAAGTACCTGTTAGTATATCTATGGTGGAGGGTATCCAAAGTTCGGCCCGGCCGAACTTAACGCTTTTTCACTTGTTTATATTCGCCCCCCTTTTTGGGGTAGTCCCCATATCACCCCCTTTTTATACCCTCTACCATTGTATGGAGGGTATATTAATTTTGTCATTCCGTTTGTAACTCATCGAAATAATCATTTCCGACCCTATAAAGTATATATATTCTTGATCAGCATAAAATTCTATGACGATATAGCCATGTCCGTCTGTCCGTAAGACTATATAGCCATGTCCGTCTGTTGTGATCACACTAGGGTCTAAACGAATGGAGATAGATCGCAAAAATTTTGCATAGAGTCGTCTTTTGTCTGCAGGCAGGTCATGTTCGAAGATGGACTTTATCGATCCACGTTTAGGCATAGCTCCCATATAAGGGTACACCCCAAATTTTCTGTATTTTGAGGTTCTTGAGCGCGTTTTTCAACTGAATTCGCTGAATTTTGGTATATTAAGTTCTTTTTGGGTAGCAAATCTCTCCACTGAAAATTATAAATATGGGTCCATATTTTCGGGTAGCCCCCATATAAGTGTACCCCCAATTTTGCGGTATTTTGGGGGTTTGATCGCATTTTTCAACCGAATTTGCTGAAATTCGGTACTTTGAGTTCTTCTTGGGTAGCAAATCTCTATACTAAAAATTATAAATATAGGTCAATTTCTTCAGGTAGCCCCCATATAAGTTTACCCCCCAATTTTCGGTATTTTAGGGTTCTTGAGCGCGGTTTTCAACCGCATTCGCTGAAATTTGGTACATTGGGTTCCTATTGGGTACTAAATGTCCCCACAAAAAATTATAAATATAGGTCCATATAACCCCATTTTTTAATACCCTCCACCATAGCATAGAGGGTGTATTACTTTTGTCATTCTGTTTTTAACTCATCGAAATATTCATTTCCGACCCTATAAAGTATATATATTCTTGATCAGGGTAAAATTCTAAGATTATCTAGCCATGTCCGTCCGTCCGTCTATTGTAATCACGCTATCTTCCGAAGGAATTGCGATAGGGTGCTGAAATTTTGCACAGGTTTGTCTTTTGTCTGCAGGCAGGTCAAGTTCTGCAGGCAGGTCAAGATGGGATATATCGGTCCACGTTCAGGCATAGCTCCCATATAACAGTAACTCCCAATTTTCGGTATTTTGAGGTTCTTGAGCGCGTTTTTCAAACGAATTCACTGAAATTTAGTACATTGGGTTCCAATTGGGTACTAAATTAGTATTCGCCCACTTTTTGGGGTAGTCCCCATATAACCCCATTTTTTATACCCTCCACCATAGAATGGAGGGTATATTAATTTTGTCATTCCGTTTGTAACTCATCGAAATATTCATTTCCGACCCTATAAAGTATATATATTTTTGATCAGGGTAAAATTCTAAGACGATCTAGCCATGTCCGTCCGTCTGTTGTTATCACGCTATCTTCCGAAGGAATTGAGATAGGGTGCTGAAATTTTGCATAGGTTTGTCTTTTGTCTGCAGGAAGGTCAAGTTCGAAGATGGGATATATCGGTCCACGTTTAGGCATAGCTCCCATATAACAGTAACTCCCAATTTTCGGTATTTTGGGGTTCTTGAGCGCGTTTTTTATCCGAATACGCTGAAATTTTGTGCATTGGGTTCTTATTGGATACTTAATGTCTCCACTAAACATTATAAATATATATCCACTTTTTCTGATAGCCCCCATATACCTCCTAATTTTCAGTATTTTGACGGTTTTGATCGTACTTTTCCACCGCATTGGCTGTAATTAAGTATTTGAGTTCTTAATAGGTACCAAATCTCTCCACAAAAAATTATAAATATAGGTCAATTTTTTCGGATAGCCCCCATATATGGGTACCCCCAATTTTGGGTATTTTTGGGTTCTGAGCGCGTTTTTCAATCGAATTCACTGGAATTTGGTACATTGGGTTCCTATTGGGTAACGGTACCTCCTAACTTTCAGTATTTTGGGGGTCTTGAGCGCATTTTTGAACCGAACTCGCTGCAATTTGGTATTTTGTAGTCGTATATGGTAACAAATCTCTCCACCAAAAAGTATTAGTATTCGCCCACTTTTTGGGGTAGTCCCCATATAACCCCATTTTTTATACCCTCCACCATAGTATAGAGATTATATTAATTTTATCATTCCGTTTGTAACTCATCGAAATATTCATTTCCGACCCTATAAAGTATATATATTCTTGGTCAGGGTAAAATTCTAAGACGATCTAGCCATGTCCGTCCGTCTGTTGTAATCTCGCTATCTTCCGAAGGAATTGAGATAGGGTGCCGAAATTTTGCACAGGTTTGTCTTTTGTCTGCAGGCAGGTCAAGTTCTGCAGGCAGGTCAAGATGGGATATATCGGTCCACGTTTAGGCATAGCTCCCATATAACAGTAACTCCCAATTTTCGGTATTTTGAGGTTCTTGAGCGCGTTTTTCAACCGAATTCACTGAAATTTAGTACATTGGGTTCCTATTGGGTACTAAATGTCCCCACAAAAAATTATAAATATAGGTCCACTTTTTCTGGTAGCCCCCATATAACGGTACCTCCTAATTTTCAGTATTTTGGGTGTCTTGAGCGCATTTTTCAGCTGAATTCGCTGCAATTTGGTATTTTGTAGTCGTATATGGTAACAAATCTCTCCACCAAAAATTATTAGTATTCGCCCACTTTTTGCGGTAGTCCCCATATAACCCCATTTTTTAATACCCTCCACCATAGCATAGAGGGTGTATTAATTTTGTCATTCTGTTTGTAACTCATCGAAATATTCATTTCCGACCCTATAAAGTATATATATTCTTGATCAGGTAAAATTCTAAGACGATCTAGCAATGTCCGTCCGTCTATCTGTCCGTCCGTCTATTGTAATCACGCTATCTTCCGAAGGAATTGAGATAGGGTGCTGAAATTTTGCACAGGTTTGTCTTTTGTCTGCAGGCAGGTCAAGTTCGAAGATGGGATATATCGGTCCACGTTTAGACATAGCTCCTTTTCCACCGCACTGACTGTAACTAAGTATTTTGAGTTCTTAATATGTACCAAAAATTTTGCATAGAGTCGTTTGTCTGCAGGCAGGTCAAGTTCGAAGATGGACTTTATCGATCCACGTTTAGGCATAGCTCCCATAAAAGGGTACCCCCAAAATTTTCTGTATTTTGAGGTTCTTGAGCGCGTTTTTCAACTGAATTCGCTGAATTTTGGTATATTGAGTTCTTTTTGGGTAGCAAATCTCTCCACTGAAAATTATAAATATGGGTCCATATTTTCGGGTAGCCCCCGTATTAGGGTACCCCCAATTTTGCGGTATTTTGAGGGTTTGATCGCATGTTTCAACCGAATTTGCTGAAATTCGGTACTTTGAGTTCTTCTTGGGTAGCAAATCTCTATACTAAAAATTATAAATATAGGTCAATTTCTTCAGCTAGCCCCCATATAAGTTTACCCCCCAATTTTCGGTATTTTAGGGTTCTAGAGCGCGGTTTTCAACCGCATTCGCTGAAATTTGGTACATTGGGTTCCTATTGGGTACTAAATGTCCCCACAAAAAATTATAAATATAGGTCCACTTCCTGGTAGCCCCCATATAACGGTACCTCCTAATTTTCATTATTTTGGGGGTCTTGAGCGCATTTTTCAACCGAATTCGCTGCAATTTGGTATTTTGTAGTCGTATATGGTAACAAATCTCTCCACCAAAAATTATTAGTATTCGCCCACTTTTTGGGGTAGTCCCCATATAACCCCATTTTTTAATACCCTCCACCATAGCATAGAGGGTGTATTAATTTTGTCATTCTGTTTGTAACTCATCGAAATATTCATTTCCGACCCTATAAAGTATATATATTCTTGATCAGGGTAAAATTCTAAGACGATCTAGCCATGTCCGTCCGTCTGTCCGTCCGTCCGTCTATTGTAATCACGCTATCTTCCGAAGGAATTAAGATAGGGTGCTGAAATTTTGCACAGGTTTGTCTTTTGTCTGCAGGCAGGTCAAGTTCGAAGATGGGATATATCGGTCCACGTTTAGGCATAGCTCCTTTTCCACCGCATTGACTGTAATTAAGTATTTTGAGTTCTTAATAGATACCAAAAATTTTGCATAGAGTCGTCGTTTGTCTGCAGGCAGGTAAAGTTCGAAGATGGACTTTATCGATCCACGTTTAGGCATAGCTCCCATATAAGGGTACCCCCCAAATTTTCTGTATTTTGAGGTTCTTGAGCGCGTTTTTCAACTGAATTCGCTGAATTTTGGTATATTGAGTTCTTTTTGGGTAGCAAATCTCTCCACTGAAAATTATAAATATGGGTCCATATTTTCGGGTAGCCCCCATATAAGGGTACCCCCAATTTTGCTGTATTTTGGGGGTTTGATCGCATTTTCACCCGAATTTGCTGAAATTCGGTACTTTGAGTTCTTCTTGGGTAGCAAATCTCTATACTAAAAATTATAAATATAGGTCAATTTCTTCAGGTAGCCCCCATATAAGTTTACCCCCCAATTTTCGGTATTTTAGGGTTATTGAGCGCGGTTTTCAACCGCATTCGCTGAAATTTGGTACATTGGGTTCTTATTGGGTACCAACTTTCCCCACTAAAAATTAAAAATATAGGTCCACTTTTTCTGGTAGCCCCCATATAAGGGTACCTTCCAATTTCCAGTTTTTAGGGGTTTTGGCCGTATTTTTTCACCGAATTGGCTGTAATTTAGTAATTTCAGTTATTATTGGGTAGCAAATGTCTCCACAAAAAATTATAAATATAGGTTAATTTTTTCGGTTAGTCCCCATATAAGGACACCCCCAATTTTCGGTATTTTTGGGTTCTTGAGCGTGTTTTTCAACCGAATTCACTGAAATTTGGTACATTGGGTTCCTATTGGGTACTAAATGTCCCCACAAAAAATTATAAATATAGGTGCACTTTTCCTGGTAGCCCCCATATAACGGTACCTCCTAATTTTCAGTATTTTGGGGGTCTTGAGCGCATTTTTCAGCCAAATTCGCTGCAATTTGGCATTTTGTAGTCGTATATGGTAACAAATCTCTCCACCAAAAAGTATTAGTATTCGCCCACTTTTTGGGGTAGTCCCCATATAACCCCATTTTTTAATACCCTCCACCATAGCATAGAGGGTGTATTAATTTTGTCATTCCGTTTGTAACTCATCGAAATATTCATTTTCGACCCTATAAAGTATATATATTCTTGATCAGGGTAAAATTCTAAGACGATCTAGCCATGTCCGTCCGTCTATTGTAATCACGCTATCTTCCGAAGGAATTGAGATAGGGTGCTGAAATTTTGCACAGGTTTGTCTTTTGTCTGCAGGCAGGTCAAGTTCGAAGATGGTATATATCGGTCCATGTTTAGGCATAGCTCCCATATAACAGTAACTCTCAATTTTCAGTATTTTGGGGGTCTTGAGCGCATTTTTCAACCGAATTCGCAATTTGGTATTTTGTAGTCGTATATGGTAACAAATCTCTCTACCAAAAATTATTAGTATTCGCCCACTTTTTGGGGTAGTCCCCATATAACCCCATTTTTTTATATTAAAATCGTTATCTGATTTGTTCCGTGTTTTGGGTTTTGTTCTAAGACTCTGTTGTAATCTTTTCACCTGCGTAGGATATCGAGATAACAAACTACAACGTAAGGTTCGATATAGGACTATAAATATGAACTATAACCGCATTTAGACCTAGCCCCTGTGCGGGGGGTACCAGAAGGAGAGGACCGATGTTCCCAATCTTCGAAAAAAAACTAAGTTTGGAAGAAATAGTAAGATGGAAGAAAATATAATTTTCTGAAACGGATTTTGTCCAAAGAAAGATGGGGTCTAAAACAAATATATTTCGACGAGGCACATTGGCACGAGGCACGTGCCAAAGTGTATACACCCTCATTAGCCATAAGGCTGAGGGTATAATTATACATTAAAAATTTTTGAAATTTATATAATGGTTTACATAATCGGTTTGTAGAAATGTCGGTATAGGTCCACTTTTTGGTATTTTCCCTATATTTTCATTTCAAGTACCTGTTAGTATATCTATGGTGGAGGGTATCCAAAGTTCGGCCCGGCCGAACTTAACGCTTTTTCACTTGTTTATATTCGCCCCCCTTTTTGGGGTAGTCCCCATATCACCCCCTTTTTATACCCTCTACCATTGTATGGAGGGTATATTAATTTTGTCATTCCGTTTGTAACTCATCGAAATAATCATTTCCGACCCTATAAAGTATATATATTCTTGATCAGCATAAAATTAAAATAAATGACGATATAGCCTTGTCCGTCTGTCCGTAAGACTATATAGCCATGTCCGTCTGTTGTGATCACACTAGGGTCTAAACGAATGGAGATAGATCGCCAAAATTTTGCATAGAGTCGTCTTTTGTCTGCAGGCAGGTCATGTTCGAAGATGGACTTTATCGATCCACGTTTAGGCATAGCTCCCATATAAGGGTACACCCCAAATTTTCTGTATTTTGAGGTTCTTGAGCGCGTTTTTCAACTGAATTCGCTGAATTTTGGTATATTGAGTTCTTTTTGGGTAGCAAATCTCTCCACTGAAAATTATAAATATGGGTCCATATTTTCGGGTAGCCCCCATATAAGGGTACTCCAATTTTCCGGTATTTTTTGTTCTTCGGTACTTTGAATTCTTCTTGGGTAGCAAATCTCTATACTAAAAATTATAAATATAGGTCAATTTTTTCAGGTAGCCCCCATATAATTTTACTCCCCAATTTTCGGTATTTTAGGGTTCTTGAGCGCGGTTTTCAGCCGCATTCGCTGAAATTTGGTCCATTGGGTTATTATTGGGTACCAACTTTCCCCACTAAAAATTAAAAATATATGTCCACTTTTTCTGGTAGCCGCTATATGAGGGTACCTTCCAATTTCCAGTTTTTAGGGGTTTTGACCGTATTTTTTCACCGAATTGGCTGTAATTTAGTAATTTCAGTTATTATTGGGTAGCAAATGTCTCCACAAAAATTATAAATATAGGTTAATTTTTCGGATAGTCCCCATATAAGGGCACCCCCAATTTTCGGTATTTTTGGGTTCTTGAGCGCGTTTTTCAACCGAATTCACTGAAATTTGGTACATTGGGTTCATATTGGGTACTAAATGTCCCCACAAAAAATAGGATATCGAGATAACAAGATTTTCGCCGCATACACCGACGCACATTTTCACCGTATTCACCGTGTATACACCCTCATTAGCCATAAGGCTGAGGGTATAATTATCCATAAAAAAATTTTGAATTTTATATTATGGTTTACATAATCGGTTTGTAGAAATGTTGGTATAGGTCCATTTTTTGGTATTTTCCCTATATTTTCATTTCAAGTACATGTTAGTATATCTATGGTAAAGGGTATCCAAAGTTCGTGTAATAGAAAGGGAATCAATCTCTGCTCTCAAACACTTCAACGTGGATTAAATAGTTGCATTTCCGTCATGTCTGCTTACGATGTAGTAACGTATCATTGGGATCCAATGCTAGTTTTTAATTGTCTACAACGCTTACCAAAACTAACGGTAACACTCTGGAAACAATCTATCAAAGACAAATAATCTCTAT
The DNA here is from genome assembly GCF_032173495.1 of Musca vetustissima. Lineage (NCBI taxonomy): Eukaryota > Metazoa > Arthropoda > Insecta > Diptera > Muscidae > Musca > Musca vetustissima. The sequence goes on from NW_026886189.1 coordinate 51,939, forward strand.
CTACTTAAAAACAATTAGATGCGTTCCTTTCAGATAGAATACAAACATTGATAATTTGATTTGTGTCAATTCTCCCAGAAAATTGAATTCGACATTGGAATCCAATGCTAGTTTTTAGTTGTCTACAACGTTTACCAAAACTAACGGTAACACTCTGGAAACTATCTATCAAAGACAAATCATCTCTATCTACTTAAAAACACAAAAAAAAAACATTTTGTAGAAACATCTAAAAATACACTTAATATAAAAAATGTAAAATGAAATATACACCAAATTAAACAAAATAATTGTGCATACACATCAATTACACAAAATTATACAATACGTGTGATTGCGTAGCAATGTGAAAAATAGAAAAAAATGAAAGTGGGTTTTTTATTCAGAATATTATAAATATTATCGGAAATAATATAACTTACAGAAAGGTTGCTAGTGGCTGGACGAAATCCAATAAGAAAAGTAAGTGACGTTTAAAGCAACGAGAGAAGCGAGAGTTTTGGCAAGTGGCGCTTAATCGTAGATGTCACTCGTTAGAATTTAACAATGCATATTTGTGATGGAAATCACAAAGATGCATACAATGGTATGTACTCAAATTCTAACGTACAAAAAATGAAAATAATAAAAATATGTTTAGATTAATCATTTGCCGCAGGCCTTGCAACATCTCACTTTGTTGCAATTTAATTATTTCAGATATTAAAATATTCATATATGTATATTCAATATATTTTTTTATTATTATTTTTTTTTTCAAAAACAAGTCTTAAAAATAATTTGTGCAAAAAAAACTCTGGACGGGCAAGCTTTCTGGCGAAGACCCAAGCATAATTCACATGGGGCATGGACACGACAAAATCCATCCGAAGATGGTCAGTTTGGGCTCATAGGCTTCCTGGTGTGGTATAGGTCTGTGCCTTCATGATTTTAGGGTACACACCAAGCCAACTTGTGGCGCTCGGAAAAACTGAGGATCCGCTAGCACCATTCCTTCAAATTGCGAAGCTTCGTCCTCTGAAGCGGATTCAGAGGGAGAAAGCACATGGGTGAGGTTCATCACCCGGGCAGAATCCAACAACGTGATCTGGGAAAATCGATCGGGTCCTACGGGAATCGAAGGAAGTCGGAACGACAGGATCAGTGAACTGCAGATTCTGATATTACCTGACATGGGTCCAGAAGTGCTCGGACGGGAAGCCGCCGTGAACCCAGGAAAAGTTGTACAATTATCGTAGGGCCCAATGTAACAATTGCCTATATTGCCAGACTACGGACGGGGTTCACTTGAGTCGGTGGAACGGACGGACCAGTAGAAGCGGACGGACGTTTACGTCTTTGGGAACTCGGACGACTATTCTTTGCGGAAGGAGAAGAGGGATCGGACGGTTGAAGTAGTGTGTGGTGTCTGCCTCTTCATTCTTCGCATTCTGGGTCCTTCTTACAATACTGGAGCACGTGGCCGCCACCCAAACAATTGGAACAAACGCGTAGTTTGACCACGGTGCGGATGCGCTTATTTAGTGGTAGCCTCCTAAAGCCACCACAATGTCTTAGGTGATGCTTCTGATGGCACACACGACACCTTCTGGAACCTTCGGAGCCCTTCCCAGAGCCCACCCATGTGTGGTGCTCCAGCTGGGATGAATTTCCGTAAAAGCTGCTGGTGGTTATAATGAGAACAAATCCTATCACGACTTTCCAGAAATACAATTTTTAATCGATCTAACTCTCTTGAAGCGCCGACAGAGTTGGTACCATTGTCGGAAAATATAGTTCTAGGTCACCCACCCCGTGAAATAAATCTATGAAAAGCTGCCAAAAATGTTGCCGTCGACAAATCTGATGTAGACCCAAGATGGATTGCTTGCGTAGCAAAGCAAACAAATACACATACATAACCCTTCGTAATTTTACAATATCGACCTGTGAAAGATTTAATTTCAAAAGGGCCAGCGAAATCTACGCCTGTAGTTTCAAATGGTCTTGTGATGGCTGTTCTCTCCGGAGGCAGAGATGCCATAATTTGGGAACATGACATTTTTGCTCAAGTAAGCAAGGTTAACATTTCCTAATAATTTTACGAATTAAGGAAGTGACTCGAGGTAGCCAATATTGCCTGTGTAACATGCGCAAAACTAATTGAATTCCACAGTGAATTGAAATATTGTGCAAAAAAAAACTAAAAGATGTGAAAATTTAGAGTGGTAATGTAATAAGATTGGATGTATTTCTGAATATACTAGAGTTGGCGATTGACCTAAACGTCCATTGAGTGGCACTTAATAGTGCGTTTTTCAATATCTGTATTTAGTACAAATGAATCTTGAATATCCCATTGGGAACTATCTTGGCGAAGCCATTGTGGCCCATGCCACCAAATTTGTGACGATGACAACTCCAACGCTGGAATGCCTCGACTGCCTAAGTCAGCAGGATTGTTTTCAGATCGCACGTGATGCCAATTGCTCTGAGCAACATTTTCATGAATCCTGCATACCCTATTAGCAACGAATGTCGACCATGTGGAGGGGGTTTTTTTAACCAGGAAAGGACGATCGTAGAATCGGTCCAACAATAAACTTTTTGAAAAACTATATCAATTTCAGCTGCAATTACTTTATATAATTCTGATGCTAAAACTGACCACACAATTCTAGCTTTGGAAGTGAAATTTTTATTGGGGCTATTTTTGTTTTGCTGGAAAGCAGAAAAGTGGAAATTTCACCATTTGATTCAATTATACTGAAGTACACCACCCCCGCGTATGCCTTCTCTGAGGCATCAGAAAAAATATGAAGTTCGGCTACACAAGCAGGCTTATATTTGACCCAACGAAGTATTGGAATAGAATTAACACCCTGATATGTTTCTATGAATTTCTGCCACTCTTTTTCCGTCGAATACGGAAGAGAATCATCCCAATCAATTTTGTCAAGCCATATGCGTTGCATAATAATTTTTGCTTCTATAATTACTGGGCTTAACCCACCTATAGGATCACATAATTTAGAAATTGCGGAAAGCTCTTCCCGTTTTGTATAATTATGTTTGTGGACAAGAGGCTTGACAGTAAAGTAAAAGATATCTAATTGAGCATTCCATCTAATGCCCAGAGGTTTGGAACTACTTGTTTCCACGAAATTAAGAATTTGAAAATCTATTAAATATTCGAGGGATGAGATGTCCATTTTCGCAATTCAAATTTGGCGGAACCTAAAGCACTAATTAGTTGGTCTCTCGATTTATGCGCAGTCTTCAAGTCATGATATCCCGTCAAAACGTCGGCATGAGGGAATTGATTTTCGATATCATCGGCCAACTGTAATAAAGTTCGAATAGCTAAATAGGAAGCGCAATTAACTTCAAACGTTACTGTCTGAAGCTCACAATCTAGGATAGGATTATTGGGAGAATCCCCGAAAAGAATTCTCTGGAGTCCCGTTTGGCCTGGATTTACTCGTATCTCTCGATACATCTGAGTAATGTCACAATTAAAAACATATTTATATAATCTCCCATGGTAAAATAAGAAGGACCAAGTCAAGTTGAAGAGTCTGACCGACGTGTAAAATGTTGTTGAGGCTTTTCCCATTTGATGTTCGGTTAGAAGCATTAAAAACATGATGATGACCTGATGATGAGGCAGATAACAAACTGTTGAATTTGTCGACGTAGTCGAAACTGGCCTCATATGGTCTAAATTTAAATATTCAAGAACTACTTTATCATATATTTCTTTAACGTTAGGGTTTCTAAGGAGTGATGCCTCATTGCGAAGGAGCTGTTGTAGACAATTTGTCCTCGAATGTCCGAGATGCATGGACATTAAATTCGGGTTTTATTGGGAGAGATACCACGTATATGCCATTAGAGTCCTTATATGTTGTGCGCTTATAATTATCTTCACAGTATTGGTCCGAAGGAGACAATAAAGTGCGCTTTGGAATTTCTTCTAATTCCCAAAAACGAAGGATAATCTTCGGAAGAAAATTTAACATTTGTTGAAAAGGTGGTAATATTATTCGAGAGACCTATGATAAGACTTTTACATATGCTCTAAAAGCGACCTGATATTTGCATTCAACCGAGAGAACTTCTTCTTCAGAAAGATTTTATTCTGTGTGAATCTTGTTCATGCATTTTTCATAACAATCTTTGACTTTACGCCAACGTTCCTTAGATTCAGTTGCCTGAATTTCTAAGGCATAGACGTCAAGATCTTCCTCCTGGAGGGAGGTGATGCATGCGTCGTGTTTTACGAGAGCATCAGTGGCTCTGATGAAAAAGTCTGGTGGAGTCAAAGGCATTTTGATAAAGAATTAATTCAAAAATAAAGAAAATAATATTCCTCGAAGAAGAAAAATTAACAAAAGCAATGATTTTTATGAAAAAGGGGATTAAAATCAAAAATGTGACCATAAAATCAGAAAAAAACTAACCTTTTTCTGATAGAACCACAAAAATGATCAAATTTCCAAGAAAAACAAAAAATTTAAAAATATAATTTTTTTCAGTGTTCTGAAAATTTAAAAAATTTCTCTAAGTGTATATGGAATATACAATGTTTTAATTATTACACCGGAAGTGTCCAAAAAAATTAAAACTTTTTTTTTGAAAAAGAGAAAATTTTGCAAAATTCAATAATATTCGCTAATTTTTAAAATTGCAGGATGTAGTGTGCACGGACTGTAGGATAAACATGATCACAACAATACTTTTTCCGAAAATTTTCATTTATTATTTAATAATATTAAATAAAATTCAATATGTTAATATTGCCCAAAAAATATTTTTATATGTATATATTGATATATTTTTTTCAGTGTACGACCGTTTGTAGGGTGCGTTACGATTTTTTTTTTAAAAAATTTATATTTTTGTTCGTGTTCGAAAAAATAAACGAAATTATTAATCAAAAAAAATATTTTTTTTATAAAAAATACTTTTCAAAACTATATCACTCCACTTTAATAACCCCATTCGTGAGTATACAATGGTTTAAAGTGGGAACAGTGAGAATGCGATCGAACATTAACAACAACAACAATACTGGTTAATGCTGTTAATGCAGTTGTGTGTTTCAGTGAGTGCCGGTATATTTGTTATTGTTTTTGGTTTTCTTTTTTTGCTTTAGCTTTTTAATATTTTTTCTATTCAAACACTGTTCAGGCTATTTTTAAATGTAAAAAACACTGAAACAACGTAGGCACTTTTTCACTGTTCTCACTAGTTTTATTATTATTATTTTTTATTTTATTTTCGTTGAGAATATCACTTTGTATACCGAATGGGTTTGAAGCAATTATCGTTTACAACAAGCCGCGTATTGTAAGACGACCAGGTTATGTTTGTTTGGATGTTTTTTTTCTGAAATTTAAAGAAAACAAGTCACTCGCGAATACACTCTTAAATATAGATACGTACCTTGATATTTTATTGTTTTTAAATAAAATGATGTAAAGTGAGTATGAGAGTATGATTTTGTGGTGTTGGTTGTCTTCTAAAAAGGGGGAAGAAGAAGAAAACCTTCGTATTAATTGTCGTGAACAATTATATTATCCGGTTCGCTCAGGACCAAATGTTTGCGTAGCAATATGAAAAAATAGAAATAAATGGAACAAAGGAGTTAGAATTTTGGTGTCAATATTGACAGTGGGTTTTTTATTCAGAATATTAGAAATATTATGGGAAATAATATAACTTACAGAAAGGTTGCTAGTGGCTGGACGTAATCCAATACGAGAAGTTAGTGACGTTTAAAGCAACGAGAGAAGCGAGAGAGTTGCAAAGTGGCGCTTAATCGTAGATGTCGCTCGTTAGAATTTGACAATGCATATTTGTGATGGAAATCTCAAAGATGCTATCTTCAATTATTGTCGATTTGTTTGTCTTTCTTCCATAATACGTAAGAAAATTCGTCCGGATGATAATTGGATACGTACGAATAACGTAACTTTGGCTCGATCTCTTCGTGGTATGACCTATTGTTCTTACCAACAAAACAAAAATACTGGAAATATATTGTAAGTACAGGAATAAAGCTAAGTCCGTTATTCGAACAAAGTTAAGTCTAAATCCATTGGTGTATAGGCAATACCCATTGATTTTTTGAAGCCTTTTTTCATATATTTGTGATTACGTTCTTGATTTGATTAATTCTGTGTTAATGAGTTCTGTGTTCCCTTTGACTTGGAAGAAAACTCGTGTGGTCCTTATACCGAAGGTTAATTTTATTCGTAGCTCTGAAAATTTCAGACCTATATCTATTCTCCCTGCGTTGTCTAAATTGTGTTAGCACATTATTAAGGAACAAATACTGACACATGTGAGTAGACAAATTTATGATGGCCAGTTTGCCTACCGTAGACATCATAGTACTACTGCATTGCTGTTATATATGACTGATATGAATAGGAATATTGTAAACATGAATAAAAATACCGTTGTAGCTTCGATTTAACCAAAGCATTTAACTCTATTTCGTTTTCTATGTTAATTTGCAAACTTAAGGATGAATTCAATTTTTCTGTATCTGCTTGTAAGCTTGTTATGTCTTATTTGATTGGTAGAACTCAATTTATTACATTTAATGGAAAATCATATGTAATTCTCCCTCTTACATGTTCTTTACTTCAATAAACCGTAAACCGCTTTTATTTTCGGATGATATGTTTATTCTATTAAGTGTTGACGAGAGTTCTCGTTCCATTTTGAAAATTCAATTAATCATACTCTTGCTCAGATTAAGCAGGAGTTTAAAAAATTTCTCTAAGTGTATATGGAATATACAATGTTTTAATTATTACACCGGAAGTGTCCAAAAAAATTAAAACTTTTTTTTTGAAAAAGAGAAAATTTTGCAAAATTCAATAATATTCGCTAATTTTTAAAATTGCAGGATGTAGTGTGCACGGACTGTAGGATAAACATTATCACAACAATACTTTTTCCGAAAAATTTCATTTATTATTTAATAATATTAAATAAAATTCAATATGTTAATATTGCCCAAAAAATATTTTTATATGTATATATTGATATATTTTTTTCAGTGTACGACCGTTTGTAGGGTGCGTTACGATTTTTTTTTTTAAATTTATATTTTTGTTCGTGTTCGAAAAAATAAACGAAATTATTAATCAAAAAAAATATTTTTTTTATAAAAAATACTTTTCAAAACTATATCACTCCACTTTAATAACCCCATTCGTGAGTATACAATGGTTTAAAGTGGGAACAGTGAGAATGCGATCGAACATTAACAACAACAACAATACTGGTTAATGCTGTTAATGCAGTTGTGTGTTTCAGTGAGTGCCGGTATATTTGTTATTGTTTTTGGTTTTCTTTTTTTGCTTTAGCTTTTTAATATTTTTTCTATTCAAACACTGTTCAGGCTATTTTTAAATGTAAAAAACACTGAAACAACGTAGGCACTTTTTCACTGTTCTCACTAGTTTTATTATTATTATTTTTTATTTTATTTTCGTTGAGAATATCACTTTGTATACCGAATGGGTTTGAAGCAATTATCGTTTACAACAAGCCGCGTATTGTAAGACGACCAGGTTATGTTTGTTTGGATGTTTTTTTTTTCTGAAATTTAAAGAAAACAAGTCACTCGCGAATACACTCTTAAATATAGATACGTACCTTGATATTTTATTGTTTTTAAATAAAATGATGTAAAGTGAGTATGAGAGTATGATTTTGTGGTGTTGGTTGTCTTCTAAAAAGGGGGAAGAAGAAGAAAACCTTCGTATTAATTGTCGTGAACAATTATATTATCCGGTTCGCTCAGGACCAAATGTTTGCGTAGCAATATGAAAAAATAGAAATAAATGGAACAAAGGAGTTAGAATTTTGGTGTCAATATTGACAGTGGGTTTTTTATTCAGAATATTAGAAATATTATGGGAAATAATATAACTTACAGAAAGGTTGCTAGTGGCTGGACGTAATCCAATACGAGAAGTCAGTGACGTTTAAAGCAACGAGAGAAGCGAGAGAGTTGCAAAGTGGCGCTTAATCGTAGATGTCGCTCGTTAGAATTTGACAATGCATATTTGTGATGGAAATCTCAAAGATGCTATCTTCAATTATTGTTGATTTGTTTGTCTTTCTTCCATAATACGTAAGAAATTTTTACCACAGCGGCTTTCACTATATTTTTGCTATTTTTTTTAGTTTTAGTTACGGCTAGGGATCCAGTGCAATATATATACAAAAACTTTAATTAAATATTTTAGTTTTTAGTGTCTACTTTGATAACAGCTTTGTAATACTATATGTCTGCCTTGAAGGCTTTAGTATTATTAAATGAAACAAATAAATAAATAAATGGATAAATTATAATTATTATATTATTTATTTATTTATACTTTGGCTGTTCCCCATGTATATCATTCTTTCTCAGCTTTAAAACAATAACAATAATTGTAAAATGCCGAACAAATTTATAAAGGTAATTATGAATATTGCGAAATAAACATAATCGTAGACCTTTCGATTACAGAAATGTGTTTAAACTTTCTCAATTAATGAATCCACCTTTTAATAAAGTGTTGCCACAAAGATTTTGCTTGAAAAAATTTTATTCTTCAAGTTAAAATTATACAACCTGGAATGATAAATTCAATCAACAATAACAAAGGGTAAATTTTCTACAAAGTTTTCTAACTCCTGAATACAAATATTATTACGGTGGCAGTTTCTTCTGAAACAGGTGTATAATATCATCAAATGTACAAAATCATTATTTGAATAACATGATGTGTTTAACTCATCATTCAATTTTTGAATGAAAAAGCATAATAACTCAAGGAATATTGCAATAATATATATATAGACAGGTTAATTACGGATTTACTTTCATCAGAAAAACTTTCACATTTCTTTTCACATAAAATTAAGCAAGTGAGCGGTGCTGTTAAGGCTTCATCCAAAACAAACTGTATAAGTTTGATACGTTCTGACTCAACTTCCCGAGCTCAGTCAATCACGTCTGCTGATTGACACCACGGGCATCTCCTCCGCAAGTTCCCTCAGCGGAGACCGTAGAGTGCAGATGCCACGGAGCGGTGGTTGTTGCTGTTTTGCTCTCCTTGCTCGACACTTTTCTCCCATTGGAATATGTAAATGTAGTAGTAAACGACAACCGATCCTCAGCGATCACCGCAATCCTCTGTGATTGCATGAACCACAGCGTTCACTTGTCGTTTAACCTCCTTAGAAGTAACTTGTCGAATAACGTCTACGCGTTATATACTAACAGGCCTCTGTCGCCGCCCCAAATTACAAAGGTAATTTAGTTGTCGAATATAGAAAAGAATACCACCAATAAAACCGAAATATTTAGAATAATTATATTAATAACTCTTGTGTTTTATTCTCTTTGCAATTTCTTTTCTTTTCCATTTACACCATTGACTGCTTGGGAGTTCTCTTGTTGTCGATTTACCCCCGCTCCCAAGAGTTGATTAATTGAACACCCCCACCACACACCACCACGGCGAGGAGTAGAGCAAACCCCTCGCCTCAATATTTGGTCCTTCGAGCCGGATAAGAAACTTGCCTTGTTGTTGTTGATCTCCCTTTTTCAGCTCTCGCGCCCTCCTAAACATTTGGTCGCATCGAGCCGGATTGAAGTCACCGCCTATTTATTGTTTCTTGTTGGAGAAAACATTGATGGATATCAATTCTCATCTCATCACATCAACAAAACACCACACTAACACCAGGTACGTAAACTCAGATTTCGTCAAAAGTGAGCTACCGCGTGTGTTAGTCTTTTTGTTTGTTAATTTCTAACAATATTAAATTTGGCATTGGTCGGCTTCCAATTATCCCTACGCGTGTGATTTCAATCGTTCGCCTATTCACCTAAATACAGTCCACATTTGTTGCTATTGTCTGTTGTAGTGATCATAAAAATCATTGGAGAACAAATCTTTGTTGTTGCTATTTTTGTTTGCTCTGAATTTCATATATTTTAATATCACCATAGCAACACACATCTCCCGTTCTCATTCGCTTTGTGATTTAAGTCATTTTAGTCGACTTATAACACCACTTCTTGCTTTAATACGTATTTTCTTCCATACAAAATATTAGCAGTCTATCGCCTTGTACAGATCACCCTACGTCGCGTTGATCATACAGAAGAATTCGGTATTGTTGTTACCACCATTCTTCGCCTTAGCTTTGTTGATCTCATTAAAAACCTCAGTGAGAATTCGAAATAATATTGGTTTATTTGTTGCTATTTACCCTCACCAACCAAATATATTCGTTTTTTGATAGTATCTTCGGTTTTCCTAATAAAGCCTACAACTGAGAATAAAATTTATCATTTTGCACTAACAACAAACATCTTCTCCCAACTTCTTGTTCGTTTGGTTTATTTGCTGTTTTAATTCTCACCAACCAAACGAAATCGTCTTGTTGTTATCCCCCTCCTTTGTTCTTCAAGTAGAGAAATTACATTGTAATATTTCCAATAACAACATAAAAAACTCTTTTCCTCCTATTTTTCGTTTGGTTTATTTGTTGTTGCATTATTCGCCAACCAAACGATTCGCTGCTGTTGTTATTCTTCTATTCTAAACCTCAGAGTATTTGAATTACTAAATAAACAATAACAACAATCACCCTAATAGTCCACGATCTCGTTGTTTGGTTTATTTGTTGTTATTATTGTTCTAACGTTGGTCAGTTCTCACTGCAGAATTTGCATTGTCATTTTGCAATAACAACACACGTGTATTCCACGCGCCTATTTCTAGCTTCACCTTGGTATAACAGAAAATATACCAACAATTGTTGTCGACTCCAACTCTCACTGTTGGATCGTTTCTCGCGTCGTGTGTTGTGTGAGTGCGTAGCTGCTTACGCATAGACATTTCGCTGCTAGCGTCGCTTGTGTTTTATTCCGTTTTGTGTGATATTCGTTATTCACCACACTACAGCACAGTGGTACCAAGCGGCAAGATTGTGAATTTTCAAAAACAATTATATTAAAAAATATTTTTTGAATTATTTTAAATAAATACTGATTGGTAGTAGGGTATTTTAGATTTGTGGACATTTGCACCCTACATTCGGCAGCTATTGCACACAATCGAAGCATAAAAAGTGCTTGTGAAAAATATTAATTTTTTAAATATTTCTCCCTTTTTGTTGTTGTTTTCAATTCAAAGCATTGCAGATTAGTCATTTTGGAAGGCTTTCAGCATTTTTTGGACTTTTGCACCCTACACTTGGTAATTTCGTACATTATTCGGAGTAAGGAAATACTTGTTTTTCCTATTAGTTTGGCAAATTTTATTCATTGTAGTCGTGTTTTACTCCACAACTTTGTATATTTGAAATCTTGTTGTAGAATTATCTACATATTTTGGACATTTCCACCCTACAATCGGTTGTGGTTACATATACCCAAGCAAAATTACTTGCTAAAAATATTGTTTTGTGACAATTAAATCTATTGTGGTTGTGTTTCAACACATTAATTTTGCTCAGGGGATATATTCTTGTTTTCTTTACTTAATTATTTGCATTCACCTCTTCAACTACACCCTACAATTGGTAGAATTGGTTTATTTTGAGGAAATTTGAAAAAAATACTTGTTTTTTGTGGTCTTCTTAAAGTAGTTTGGCATCGTGAAGAAATTCATCAAAATTGTCTTCACTTTGTACTGCTTTAATATAGACTTTGCAATATTTTAAAAATTTTGTCCATTTTGGGATTTTTGCTGAAATATCTTTTGGGCTATAGCTGTCTTTGTTGGATTTTAACTTTTATCACCCCATAATTTGTTGGAGTTTTCATCTTGCGGCATTTTTATATATTACATACTGAGTTTCCTTTCCCCTTTACCTTGAAAAATGTCGATAACTCCTCTCACCCGCTTCAATAGAGCCACTGACATTGTCCTAAAAAGTGTGGAATTCTTTGAGAGAATTCCAGAATCCCAGTATTCTGTATACAACCTCGAAATTCGCAATACAGAAATTCGAGAGTTATGGGACAAAGTAAAGTGCACCTATGAGGAGTGCAAAACATACCTTGCGACATCTCAGAATGCACAGTGTGATATAATTGATGTCGTCGAGGAAAAATATAATACAGCATTTATTGCGTATTCTTGGTATCTATACACCATAAACCGGCATCTCAATCGCCTTCAAATTCATGTGAGTAATTGTTCCCCTGCTATAGCTCAACCAATTTCACAATCTCAACCAGTTTCATATCCACCGAGTTCACCATCTCCACCAAATTGTCACAATTATATGCCACCTATCACCTTGTCTCCACCTTCAACTTCGAATAATGTGCAGTCCACCACTCCTATAGTTCCTTCAGAATTTCAAAATTCTTCCACCAACAATAGCTACACCAATCCACCTGTCGATAAGCATAGTCTAGTTGTTCCACCTATCGACATTGAAGTTTTCTCTGGCGATTTTATATCTTGGCCCACCTTTCGGGATCTGTTCACCACCTTATTTATAAACAATTCACATATTTCGGACATTGAACGTCTCTGCCATTTAATACAGAAGACCACCGGTGAAGCTCGTGAAATCATTTCCAGATTTCCACTCACCAATTCTAGTTTCCCTTTAGCGTGGAAAGCTTTGTCCGATACGTATAACAATAAACGTATCGTCGTAAACTCTCACCCCAAATGCTTGTTTGAACTCCCCTCCATAGAAGCTGAAACGGTTTCTGGTCTTAAAACTATCCAACGAGGGATATATAGTTGCCTTGCTGCAATGTCAGTTTATGACGTCACCACGGATCATTGGGATCCGATTGTTGTTTTTATTTGCTTACAGCGATTGCCAAAAATTACATTGACTCTGTGGGAGCAAAGTATAAAAAATAAATCGTCGTTGTCCTCTTGGGTAGAATTAGACGCTTTCCTCACAGAGAGGATACAAACATTGATTTGTCTAAAACACGCCCTCCCCTCCAAAAATAAGTTGTTGCTAAAGAAAAAGCATTCCTCCTCTAAGAAGTTGTCACCTAGTAATATCGCTACACCTCAATCCCCCAATAAATTGTTATCGGTACATAATTCTAAATGTGTTACCCCACCTCGAGCCATAAATTCACCGTCCACAACTTCTTGCTCCATTTGTCCTAATCAGAGCCACCATCTTCGACTCTGCCCCCAGTTTTTAAAACTTTCGTTTGAGGACAAATTCTCGATTGTTAAGAAAAATAAATGTTGTGTAAATTGTTTGTCTCGTGGACATGTAGTCAAAACGTGCAATAGTAAACATAGCTGCACTATATGCAAGCAAAGGCACCACAGCCTTCTTCACCGGTCACCAATCAATAAAGATGTTGCTCCCTCCAATCCACCTCCGGCTTTTACAAAGGTCAAAAGTCGAGGACAGATTTCGTTGCCCCGTTTTTCGGTAAACCCTTCTCCGGCTTTTACCAAAGTCAAAAGTCGAGATTCTAATGTGTCGCACCCTTCTTCGAATAAAAAAGTTGTAAATCCACCGATACCTAACCCCTCCCAAGATACCAATGTTCTCTTAGGAACAGCAGTAGTAAATGTAGTTCATAATGGAAAAACACACCCTGTTCGTGCCATTATTGATCCTTCCTCCAAGGTATCTGTTGTAAGTAAAAAACTTAAAAATGCACTTGGTATTTCTGGTAATTCGAAGAAAGAATCCAGCCCTGCTACACCAAGAGAAATGTGTTCTCTTAAATTGTCGTCCCCTAAGAATTCGTCTAAGATTGTTGACGCAAAGGCATTTGTTCGGCCTAATGTTAAGGGGAAATTGTTTTCACATCCGCCTATTGCAACTTTGAAATCTAAAATTCCTTTAGATTTAGCTGACTCCTTTGACGGCAGCCCAATAGATTTGCTACTTGGCGCTGACCTATACCCCCACATACTGGAAGCTGAACCACAAAAATTAGTTTTAAATTCGTTGTTGGCCCAAAAGTCTATATTCCTGCCACCTAATATCGCACCCATAACATACATCAATCACCTTAGTAAATACTAATATCGTTTGAATACAAAAATCACCCATTTGCCAAACTTGTGTCGCTTACTAAATTTGTAACATGAAGCTCACATGAAATCTGAATTTACGTTTATATATAGATTTTAATAACCCATATTCCAATTAAATTGTTAATTGCTACTTTGTCGGTCGTAGCAAGGGGGCCGGAATGTATAAGTTTGATACGTTCTGACTCAACTTCCCGAGCTCAGTCAATCACGTCTGCTGATTGACACCACGGGCATCTCCTCCGCAAGTTCCCTCAGCGGAGACCGTAGAGTGCAGATGCCACGGAGCAGTGGTTGTTGCGGTTTTGCTCTCCTTGCTCGACACTTTTCTCCCATTGGAATATGTAAATGTAGTAGTAAACGACAACCGATCCTTAGCGATCACCGCAATACTCTGTGATTGCATGAACCACAGCGTTCACTTGTCGTTTAACCTCCTTAGAAGTAACTTGTCGAATAACGTCTACGCGTTATATACTAACAGGCCTCTGTCGCCGCCCCAAATTACAAAGGTAATTTAGTTGTCGAATATAGAAAAGAATACCACCAATAAAACCGAAATATTTAGAATAATTATATTAATAACTCTTGTGTTTTATTCTCTTTGCAATTACTTTTCTTTTCCATTTACACCATTGACTGCTTGGGAGTTCTCTTGTTGTCGATTTACCCCCGCTCCCAAGAGTTGATTAATTGAACACCCCCACCACACACCACCACGGCGAGGAGTAGAGCAAACCCCTCGCCTCAACACAAACGATATATGTTAATATTTCAACTCCTTTTTTTAAAATTATATTTAGCTTATAAACTGAATCCATCCACCTTTTCATGCTTGATTATTGATCATTATTGAGTTACTGAAATTTAGTTTTGCTTAAGTACTACATATCAAAAGCGAGTTTTTTTCTAGTGTTAGTTGTATAAAAAGGTGCTAATATCAATTATGTAATTTTTAGCACTTTTTACAGAGTAAAAACGTGAGCTCGTCGTCCCTCACTTCTTGTGATGTGGGAGCACAGGCATCTAGCTCCATTATATTGAATATTGGGAATAATAGAATTTATCAAAGCTTTGTCGTAGATCCTCCAAAGACAGATAACCTTCATAATCTTGCGATTCCTCCCTGCAATGTAGAAATTTCCAGTGGAAATATTCTGGATTGGCCCACTTTCAGAGATTTGTTTAGTGTGGTTTTTATTAATAACTCCCGATTGACAGACACTAAGCGTCTATGTCATCTGGTGAGTAAAACTAGTGGTTAGGCTCGAGAAATCGTCTCGAAATTTCCTCTAACTCATCGGAGTTTTGAACCTGCGTGGAATGCCTTTAATTCTACTTAAAATTATTCACGATTGATTGTCCATAGCCATTTGAAAATTTTGTTCGTCCTTCCTGTGCTGAATGTATTTTTGCTATTTTTTTTAGTTTTAGTTACGGTTAGGGATCCAGTGCAATATGTATACAAAAACTTTAATTAAGTATTTTAGTTTTTAGTGTCTACTTTGATAAGAGCTTTGTAATACTATATGTCTGCCTTGAAGGCTTTAGTATTATTGAATGAAACAAATAAATAAATAAATGGATAAATTTTAAGTGATTATTTATACTCTTTCGAGTCGAGCTTGATGATCTAAATTTTGCAATGAAAAGGAAAGCCAGGAGAAGAACCTACGTACCCACCATTATGCGACGCGTTTCGCCGTTGTTTAAGCGGCTCATCAGGCATATTGGGCTATGTGGCTTTACAAAGGTCGTACGTTGATAACTTGTATTTATTCCGCCCTGATGCGAAACTTGCATATGCGAATTATATTCAAATTTGTCAAAGTTCGACATTTGTCTTCATTCTATCAGGCACATAGCCCAATATGCCTGATGAGCCGCTTAACCAACGGCGAAACGCGTCGCATAATGGTGGGTACGTAGGTTCTTCTCCTGGCTTTCCTTTTCATTGCAAAATTTAGATCATCAAGCTCGACGCGAAAGAGTATAAATAATCACTTAAAATCACTTTCAAAATGATCACAAAAATTCAAATAACAAAAATTTATTTCAGCCGAGCACGGCTAGGGCTCGAACCTAGGTCCTCGGAGCAACACAAATGTTACCAAGACCACTCAACGTTCTGAGCCATCAACACACTTCCAAAAACGGTTGCGCAAAAACATGTGTATACCATGGAAGCAATTGTAGGTGTGTGGATTAATTATCCATCCCTACAACAAAAATCTGCTTTGAAAAGGACTGTTCCTAGAATGAAGACAAATGTCGAACTTTGACAAATTTAAATTTAATTCGCATATGCAAGTTTCGCATCAGGGCGGAATAAATACAAGTTATCAACGTACGACCTTTGTAAAGCCACATAGCCCAATATGCCTGATGAGCCGCTTAACCAACGGCGAAACGCGTCGCATAATGGTGGGTACGTAGGTTCTTCTCCTGGCTTTCCTTTTCATTGCAAAATTTAGATCATCAAGCTCGACTCGAAAGAGTATAAATAATCACTTAAAATCACTTTCAAAATGATCACAAAAATTCAAATAACATAAATGGATAAATTATAATTATTATATTATTTATTTATACTTTGGCTGTTCCCCATGTATATCATTCTTTCTCAGCTTTAAAACAATAACAATAATTGTAAAATGCCGAAATTCAGTTTATTTTAGCTTATAAACTGAATCCATCCACCTTTTCATGCTTGATTATTGATCATTATTGATTTACTGAAATTTAGTTTTGCCTAAGTACTACATATCAAAAGCGAGTTTTTTTTCTAGTGTTAGTTGTATAAAAAGGTGCTAATATCAATTATGTAATTTTTAGCACTTTTTACAGAGTAAAAACGTGAGCTCGTCGTCCCTCACTTCTTGTGATGTGGGAGCACAGGCATCTAGCTCCATTATATTGAATATTGGGAATAATAGAATTTACCAAAGCTTTGTCGTAGATCCTCCAAAGACAGATAACCTTCATAATCTTGCGATTCCTCCCTGCAATGTAGAAATTTCCAGTGGAAATATTCTGGATTGGCCCACTTTCAGAGATTTGTTTAGTGTGGTTTTTATTAATAACTCCCGATTGACAGACACTAAGCGTCTATGTCATCTGGTGAGTAAAACTAGTGGTTAGGCTCGAGAAATCGTCTCGAAATTTCCTCTAACTCATCGGAGTTTTGAACCTGCGTGGAATGCCTTTAATTCTACTTAAAATTATTCACGATTGATTGTCCATAGCCATTTGAAAATTTTGTTCGGCCTTCCTGTGCTGAATGTATTTTTGCTATTTTTTTAGTTTTAGTTACGGTTAGGGATCCAGTGCAATATATATACAAAAACTTTAATTAAGTATTTTAGTTTTTAGTGTCTACTTTGATAAGAGCTTTGTAATACTATATGTCTGCCTTGAAGGCTTTAGTATTATTGAATGAAACGAATAAATAAATAAATGGATAAATTATAATTATTATATTATTTATTTATTTATTTATACTTTGACTGTTCCCCATGTATATCATTCTTTCTCAGCTTTAAAACAATAACAATAATTGTAAAATGCCGAACAAATTTATAAAGGTAATTATGAATATTGCGAAATAAACATAATCGTAGACTTTTCGATTACAGAAATGTTTTTAAACTTTCTCAATTAATGAAACCACCTTTTAATAAAGTGTTGCCACAAAGATTTTGCTTGAAAAAATTTTATTCTTCAAGTTAAAATTATACAACCTGGAATGATAAATTCAATCAACAATAACAAAGGGTAAATTTTCTACAAAGTTTTCTAACTCCTGAATACAAATATTATTACGGTGGCAGTTTTTCTGAAACAGGTGTATAATATCATCAAATGTACAAAATCATTATTTGAATAACATGATGTGTTTAACTCATCATTCAATTTTTGAATGAAAAAGCATAATAACTCAAGGAATATTGCAATAATATATATATATAGACAGGTTAATTACGGATTTACTTTCATCAGAAAAACTTTCACATTTCTTTTCACATAAAATTAAGCAAGTGAGCGGTGCTGTTAAGGCTTCATCCAAAACAAACGATATATGTTAATATTTCAACTCCGTTTTTTAAAATTATATTTAGCTTATAAACTGAATCCATCCACCTTTTGATGCTTGATTATTGATCATTATTGATTTACTGAAATTTAGTTTTGCCTAAGTACTACATATCAAAAGCGAGTTTTTTTTCTAGTGTTAGTTGTATAAAAAGGTGATAATATCAATTATGTAATTTTTAGCACTTTTTACAGAGTAAAAACGTGAGCTCGTCGTCCCTCACTTCTTGTGATGTGGGAGCACAGGCATCTAGCTCCATTATATTGAATATTGGGAATAATAGAATTTACCAAAGCTTTGTCGTAGATCCTCCAAAGACAGATAACCTTCATAATCTTGCGATTCCTCCCTGCAATGTAGAAATTTCCAGTGGAAATATTCTGGATTGGCCCACTTTCAGAGATTTGTTTAGTGTGGTTTTTATTAATAACTCCCGATTGACAGACACTAAGCGTCTATGTCATCTGGTGAGTAAAACTAGTGGTTAGGCTCGAGAAATCGTCTCGAAATTTCCTCTAACTCATCGGAGTTTTGAACCTGCGTGGAATGCCTTTAATTCTACTTCAAATTATTCACGATTGATTGTCCATAGCCATTTGAAAATTTTGTTCGACCTTCCTGTGCTGAATGTATTTTTGCTATTTTTTTAGTTTTAGTTACGGTTAGGGATCCAGTGCAATATATATACAAAAACTTTAATTAAGTATTTTAGTTTTTAGTGTCTACTTTGATAAGAGCTTTGTAATACTATATGTCTGCCTTGAAGGCTTTAGTATTATTGAATGAAACAAATAAATAAATAAATGGATAAATTATAATTATTATATTATTTATTTATTTATACTTTGGCTGTTCCCCATGTATATCATTCTTTCTCAGCTTTAAAACAATAACAATAATTGTAAAATGCCGAACAAATTTATAAAGGTAATTATGAATATTGCGAAATAAACATAATCGTAGACCTTTCGATTACAGAAATGTGTTTAAACTTTCTCAATTAATGAAACCACCTTTTAATAAAGTGTTGCCACAAAGATTTTGCTTGAAAAAATTTTATTCTTCAAGTTAAAATTATACAACCTGGAATGATAAATTCAATCAACAATAACAAAGGGTAAATTTTCTACAAAGTTTTCTAACTCCTGAATACAAATATTATTACGGTGGCAGTTTCTTCTGAAACAGGTGTATAATATCATCAAATGTACAAAATCATTATTTGAATAACATGATGTGTTTAACTCATCATTCAATTTTTGAATGAAAAAGCATAATAACTCAAGGAATATTGCAATAATATATATATATATATATATAGACAGGTTAATTACGGATTTACTTTCATCAGAAAAACTTTCACATTTCTTTTCACATAAAATTAAGCAAGTGAGCGGTGCTGTTAAGGCTTCATCCAAAACAAACGATATATGTTAATATTTCAACTCCTTTTTTTAAAATTATATTTAGCTTATAAACTGAATCCATCCACCTTTTCATGCTTGATTATTGATTATTATTGATTTACTGAAATTTAGTTTTGCTTAAGTACTACATATCAAAAGCGAGTTTTTTTTCTAGTATTAGTTGTATAAAAAGGTGCTAATATCAATTATGTATTTTTTAGCACTTTTTACAGAGTAAAAACGTGAGCTCGTCGTCCCTCACTTCTTGTGATGTGGGAGCACAGGCATCTAGCTCCATTATATTGAATATTGGGAGTAGTAGAATTTACCAAAGCTTTGTCGTAGATCCTCCAAAGACAGATAACCTTCATAATCTTGCGATTCCTCCCTGCAATGTAGAAATTTCCAGTGGAAATATTCTGGATTGGCCCACTTTCAGAGATTTGTTTAGTGTGGTTTTTATTAATAACTCCCGATTGACAGACACTAAGCGTCTATGTCATCTGGTGAGTAAAACTAGTGGTTAGGCTCGAGAAATCGTCTCGAAATTTCCTCTAACTCATCGGAGTTTTGAACCTGCGTGGAATGCCTTTAATTCTACTTAAAATTATTCACGATTGATTGTCCATAGCCATTTGAAAATTTTGTTCGGCCTTCCTGTGCTGAATGTATTTTTGCTATTTTTTTAGTTTTAGTTACGGTTAGGGATCCAGTGCAATATATATACAAAAACTTTAATTAAGTATTTTAGTTTTTAGTGTCTACTTTGATAAGAGCTTTGTAATACTATATGTCTGCCTTGAAGGCTTTAGTATTATTGAATGAAACAAATAAATAAATAAATGGATAAATTATAATTATTATATTATTTATTTATACTTTGGCTATTCCCCATGTATATCATTCTTTCTCAGCTTTAAAACAATAACAATAATTGTAAAATGCCGAACAAATTTATAAAGGTAATTATGAATATTGCGAAATAAACATAATCGTAGACCTTTCGATTACAGAAATGTGTTTAAACTTTCTCAATTAATGAAACCACCTTTTAATAAAGTGTTGCCACAAAGATTTTGCTTGAAAAAATTTTATTCTTCAAGTTAAAATTATACAACCTGGAATGATAAATTCAATCAACAATAACAAAGGGTAAATTTTCTACAAAGTTTTCTAACTCCTGAATACAAATATTATTACGGTGGCAGTTTCTTCTGAAACAGGTGTATAATATCATCAAATGTACAAAATCATTATTTGAATAACATGATGTGTTTAACTCATCATTTAATTTTTGAATGAAAAAGCATTATAACTCAAGGAATACTGCAATAATATATATATATATATATATATAGACAGGTTAATTACGGATTTACTTTCATCAGAAAAACTTTCACATTTCTTTTCACATAAAATTAAGCAAGTGAGCGGTGCTGTTAAGGCTTCATCCAAAACAAACGATATATGTTAATATTTCAACTCCTTTTTTTAATTATATTTAGCTTATAAACTGAATCCATCCACCTTTTCATGCTTGATTATTGATCATTATTGATTTACTGAAATTTAGTTTTGCTTAAGTACTACATATCAAAAGCGAGTTTTTTTCTAGTGTTAGTTGTATAAAAAGGTGCTAATATCAATTATGTAATTTTTAGCACTTTTTACAGAGTAAAAACGTGAGCTCGTCGTCCCTCACTTCTTGTGATGTGGGAGCACAGGCATCTAGCTCCATTATATTGAATATTGGGAATAATAGAATTTACCAAAGCTTTGTCGTAGATCCTCCAAAGACAGATAACCTTCATAATCTTGCGATTCCTCCCTGCAATGTAGAAATTTCCAGTGGAAATATTCTGGATTGGCCCACTTTCAGAGATTTGTTTAGTGTGGTTTTTATTAATAACTCCCGATTGACAGACACTAAGCGTCTATGTCATCTGGTGAGTAAAACTAGTGGTTAGGCTCGAGAAATCGTCTCGAAATTTCCTCTAACTCATCAGAGTTTTGAACCTGTGTGGAATGCCTTTAATTCTACTTCAAATTATTCACGATTGATTGTACATAGCCATTTGAAAAATTTTTTCGGCCTTCCTGTGCTGAATGTATTTTTGCTATTTTTTTAGTTTTAGTTACGGTTAGGGATCCAGTGCAATATATATACAAAAACTTTAATTAAGTATTTTAGTTTTTAGTGTCTACTTTGATAAGAGCTTTGTAATACTATATGTCTGCCTTGAAGGCTTTAGTATTATTGAATGAAACAAATAAATAAATAAATGGATAAATTATAATTATTATATTATTTATTTATTTATATTTTGGCTGTTCCCCATGTATATCATTCTTTCTCAGCTTTAAAACAATAACAATAATTGTAAAATGCCGAACAAATTTATAAAGGTAATTATGAATATTGCGAAATAAACATAATCGTAGACCTTTCGATTACAGAAATGTGTTTAAACTTTCTCAATTAATGAAACCACCTTTTAATAAAGTGTTGCCACAAAGATTTTGCTTGAAAAAATTTTATTCTTCAAGTTAAAATTATACAACCTGGAATGATAAATTCAATCAACAATAACAAAGGGTAAATTTTCTACAAAGTTTTCTAACTCCTGAATACAAATATTATTACGGTGGCAGTTTCTTCTGAAACAGGTGTATAATATCATCAAATGTACAATGGAATACTGCAATAATATATATATATATATATATAGACAGGTTAATTACGGATTTACTTTCATCAGAAAAACTTTCATATTTCTTTTCACATAAAATTAAGCAAGTGAGCGGTGCTGTTAAGGCTTCATCCAAAACTAACGATATATGTTAATATTTCAACTCCTTTTTTTAAATTATATTTAGCTTATAAACTGAATCCATCCACCTTTTCATGCTTGATTATTGATCATTATTGATTTACTGAAATTTAGTTTTGCTTAAGTACTACATATCAAAAGCGAGTTTTTTCTAGTGTTAGTTGTATAAAAAGGTGCTAATATCAATTATATAATTTTTAGCACTTTTTACAGAGTAAAAACGTGAGCTCGTCGTCCCTCACTTCTTGTGATGTGGAACACAGGCATCTAGCTCCATTATATTGAATATTGGGAATAATAGAATTTACCAAAGCTTTGTCGTAGATCCTCCAAAGACAGATAACCTTCATAATCTTGCGATTCCTCCCTGCAATGTAGAAATTTCCAGTGGAAATATTCTGGATTGGCCCACTTTCAGAGATTTGTTTAGTGTGGTTTTTATTAATAACTCCCGATTGACAGACACTAAGCGTCTATGTCATCTGGTGAGTAAAACTAGTGGTTAGGCTCGAGAAATCGTCTCGAAATTTCCTCTAACTCATCGGAGTTTTGAACCTGCGTGGAATGCCTTTAATTCTACTTAAAATTATTCACGATTGATTGTCCATAGCCATTTGAAAATTTTGTTCGGCCTCCCTGTGCTGGAATGTAGGTCTGGACTTAATTAACAGTTGTGTTCCCCAATGGCAATCTATGACATACCTACGGATAATTGGGATCCGATAGTGGTATTCATTTGTTTACAAAAATTGCCAAATTGACACATGCTTTATGGGGGCAAACTGTTAAATCCAAATCGTTTCTTTCATCTTGGAAAGAGTTAGATGCATTCTTGACACAGAGAATTCGTACTCTTCTGCGTTTGCGTGAATTGAGAAATGTTGACACTCTGTCAAATATATGATACCCTTCACCACTTTGGGTATATTTAAC
>NW_026886190.1:0-74018 GCF_032173495.1 Musca vetustissima
CTTGGCCCAAGGACAAACCCATTGAAATTAGAGGAAATTGGTTCAGATTTTAGTATAACTCCCATATATGTTCGTCCGATTTTATATAAATGGTGCACCAAAGACCCTATATATCTTTCGATTGTCACGAAATTTTACATAGCGTACTGAATTGAGTCTAGAAGGATGTGTGCTATGTGTACTAAGTTTCCTGAAAATCGGTTCAGAGTTATATAAAGTCCTATATAAATTTCCTCCTATTTAATGTAAATGGTGCACCGAAGTCCGAATATATCTTTCGATTTGCACGAAATTTGGCATATCTTACTGAATTGATTCTAGAATGATGTGTACTAATTTTCGTGAAGATTGGCTCTGATTTAGATAAAACTCCCATATATATTTTCATCCGATTTAACGTAAATGGGACACCAAAGACCCAAAGTTACGCCGATTGTCACAAAATGTTGCACAACGTAGCGAAGTGTAGTCCAACGTGCGCCAGGTTTTGTTTAAATTGGTTTAGATTTGGATATATCTACCATATAGGTTTTCGTTCGATTTAAAGGAAATGATACACCACGGACCCAAAATATGGCCGATAGGAACCAAACGTACTGAAAATAGTATAACCTAACCTGTGACAAGTTTTGTTGAAATTGGTCCATATTTGGATATAACTACTACATCAATTTTCGTCCGATTTTAAGTAAATGGCGCACCAAATTCATTATTTTTGTCAGATTGACATGCACTTTGCACAACGTACATTTCATTCAATTCTATTTTTTTAACCCTCCTTAAAAATAAAAAAGAAAAAAATTATCTCGATACCTTCCTTCATGCTAAATACTAAAAATATTAAATTTATTATACCCTAGAAAACTATGTTGTCAGGGTATTATAGCTTTGTACAGCCCCCAAAGTTTGTAACGCCGCGAAATGTCGGTCCTAGACCCACCCTTAAGTATACTGATCGCCATATCTCGACTAGCTGAGTCGATCTAGACATGTGTGTCTAGATCGATACAGGCCACAGTTATGGACCAATCTTCACGAAATTTTGCATGTAGAATGGGTTCTGGCCAATGAAGACCCCTATTGGAAAATATCGTTTAATCTTTAGGGGATGAAATGGACCAAAAACTTTATTTTTGTCTGTTTTTCTGGTCGCTCCAGAGGCCGCAATTATGGCCCAAACACCGCGAATTTTTGCATGGAGAAGGGGATTGGGCCAAAGAATAAGCATGCCTGTTTTGATAGAGATCGGTCAAGTGGACCGAAAACTTAACTTTTTGTGTGTTTTTTATTTTTGGTTCGATCTATAGTCCACAATTGAAAGCCCAACATCACAACATAACCCACGGTAAAGAGAATATGGACAAGTACAGCCCTCGTCTATTGAATATTAGTAATATTTGTTGACCTTTAGTCGGGTTTCAAGAGGGCGCAAATAACGCAAAGTTAGATTTTCGTGGAAGTTGTGTAGGGTATTATATGGTCGGCCCCGTCCGACTATACTGCTCCGCTCACTGGTTTAAATTATATGGGGGACCGATATAGCTCATTTTCGAACTGGGCCTTTTAGTTTTAAATTTCGATACCATCTGGAAATGGCTAAATAATTTTAGAATTGTATACTTTGGGGATTGGGAAAATTGGGCATTACCGTTATAAGGGGGCTACCCGAAAAAGCAGACCAATATTGATAAATTGTAGTATAGAAGGCAGGCGCATCTATTCTAATTTTTAGTTTACAACTTTTTAACTTTTCCGGTGAATGTTTTGAAGTTTTGCTAACGGAATGCCAAATCTAATTTGAAAATTCCCGCCAAAAATGCTATCATCCCAAAAAAGAACTATCAATTTCGAAAACTTATCGCCTGTAAACATATCCATTTTATTTAAAAGATGCAACAACATAAGTGAATATTACTATAACAATATGTCGGTATGATGTTTTTTTGTCCACTGCGTTTTCTTGGGTGGCTTTAAGTCAGAGTTTACTATGCAGCAGATCCATGCAAATTTGTTAGCAGTATCTGTCGCTGATCTGCGAGTTTTTTTTTCCTCTCGCAACAGAGTCTGGCAAACGACTTTGGTCTAGGCATCATAATCACCAACGTTTTCATCTTTGTTGTAGTTGTGGTGCTGGCGTCGTCGTGGTAGTAGTATTACGACGTATAACATATGTACATATGCAAATTAGTTGCATGCAGCCTTGTAATCCATCGTCCGCTTAATTGAGTTGTCATCCAAATACATACGCTTTTGAATGTTTTTAGAGGTTATGTGAACATATATGAACATAACGATATTCCCTTGTTGTTGGCGATGTGGCAATATGTTCAGCGATTAATTTCAATTCATTCATGCGGAAGAAACCAAAGAAGCTATGAAAACAAACAAACACACAAACAAATGGAGAACGAACCGAAGCATATGAAATATTAATGATTGTAAGAGATTGGCCATTGCCCAAGGCTTTTTTAAAGACTTAGAAGAAAGGATGGAAAAAAACGCGAAAAATAACTAGAGCTAAAATATCATTGTGTTAACAATTGTCAAGATAATCTCAAGAACTTAATTGTAGCTATGCGATGTGTGTTTAGAGTTTGAATTTAGTTGTGGGAAATAATGCATTCTGTCCATTAGCCGGTGACTAAGTGGAATGCAACATTGTATTGAAGTACTCATAGTGCGACTTATCAGGCACGAATAGCATTACATTTTTGGACTGCATGACAAAAAAAAATACTGCATGGCAAAATGTTGTCCCACGATGCGGATGAATGTTTTCTTTTGGTAATAAATGTTTTTAATGAGTAAGTCGATGCGAACAGTTTGGTGGCTGTGTTCGTTATTAAATTTTTATGGCATATTAAAATTTTTGGCAATTAACTCACTTTTATGCAGTTAATCCAATAATAGGACTGTACTTCTATTTTAACCACATATATTCCCAATCAAAACAATTCCCTTATCTAAACACTTCTCTATTTCAACCAAACAAACAAAAAAATCCTAGATTTATTGCTTGTCATTCTTTTGGTATATAACAAAACTAAAATTCTATCAAAAGTATGGTGGCAATAAATAAAAATACATTGATTTATTACCAAAAATCAATGCCACATTTCGGGCTTGTCTCAAAGGACTAAACCAAAACACAACAAACAGCCAACGTTGTAGTGGCTACTAATACTAACTACAAATAAATAGTTATCCCTTTTGCCAAAAGGGATACACATACAAATGTAAATGAGAACGAACGTGTGAATGTGCACAGAAAATATCCATACACATCGTATCTGTTACGAAATATTCCAATGTAAATATTTAATGAAGCCAAATTAGAAGTGGCATTGTTACCGAAGGATTAGAAATATTAAAATATTCGAAATAAATAATTTAGTATTTACCAGACTAATGAAGAAATTTTGTGTAATGAATCTATTTGAAATACAATACAATAAATTAGTCAACGTAAATGTTGAATATGGTGTGGTGTGTGAGGGAACAATGTTAGTTTGTGTGAAATCTGAAGTATCCTTTCTTGGGTCATGGCAAACTTAATTTTTCGTCATATATCACAAAACAGAGCTGGGAATACATTTTTAATTCACTTCGAGGTGTTGGAACGGGATAGCAAAAAAAAAAATATATCATCAGGATTTGGCAAATTATAGATACAAGAATCTGTTTACACATTGATTAAATAAGTTTCGCAGTTATAAGCCAGTGAGAGGAGCAGTATAGTCGGGCGGTGCCGTTCATAGGATACCCTACACAACTTCCACGAAACTCTAACTTTGTGCGGTTCTATATTCTGAACTTGGGAAATATTTCGCGATACTTGGACTCTCTTGGCCGACTAGAGGTCAACAAATATTACTAATATTTAGTACAGCCCTTCTAATTACCTGTCCAGATTCCGTTCATCGTGTGTTGTGTTGTGATGTTCGGCCCTTAGATCGACTCGAAAAAAGTTTTCGGCCCACTTCATCCCAATATTATTATCTGATCATCACCGAAAATTATAGGCGTTGTCCTGGAAAACGTCATGGAAAATTTCAAAGCGATTAGCGCTATATTTTTGTCCTCTAGTGTGGTAATGGGTTACTAAATACGTAAGCAACTGTAAATCTTTAAGTGTAACTCTCACATCCGAGTACATACGAGAATATAATTGGTATCAACTTAAAGGTCGGGTCTATGTCCTTCAGGGGTAGGTATATAAGCTATAGAATACAAACTTTATAATTTTTCAAACAAAAGTCAGGGTTCATTTGACCCGCTAAATATTGACAGATTTTTATGAAAATAGGTATGCTTATTCCTTAAATCTATCCCCTTGCGATGTTTGGGCCATATTTGTGGCCTCTGGAGCGACCAGAAAATCAGACAAAATTAAAGTTATTGGTCCATTTCATCGCCAAATACTAACCGATCTTTACCAAAAACAAATAGGGGTCTTCATTGGCCAGAACCCATCCTACATGCAAAAGTTTCGTGAACATGTCTAGATCGACTCAGCTAGTCGAGATATGACGATCGGTATTATTAAAGGTGGGTCTAGGACCAATATTTCGCGGTGTTACAAACTCTTGAGGCTGCACAAAGCTATAATACCCTGACAACATAGTTGTGTAGCGTATAAATAGCCACATTCGCACTATATGTGACATACATTTAGTATCATTATTCTGATCAAATTTAAAACGTGGCTTATTGTTCCTGATGAACCCCAAGTTATGCACCCTCAAATCATTATTGCAAATTTTTAAAAATTCCACTGTTTGGATGATGTTCTGCCTTTATAGAGCTTTTAAAAGCTTGAGCCAAATTCTGGTGGGTCCATATGAAGATAACGTTACATAGGTTACGGTTATCTTCAATGAAAATATAGGGAACATATCAAAAAGTGGACCTATACTGACAATTCCGTTTAGAGGCTTGAGTGATTACGACAGACGGACATGGCTAAATCGTCTTTACGCTGATCAAGAATAAAACAAAAAAAAAACTAATATACCCTCCATACTATGGTGGAAGGTATAAAAGGGGGTTATATGGGGATTATTCCTAAAGGGGGGGAAGGGCGAATATTAATAACTTTTGGGAGGGAGATTTGTTACCATATACGACTACAAAATACCAATACAGCGAATTCCGTTGAAAGACACACTCAAGAACCCCAAAATATCGGAAATTGGAGGGTACCCATATATAGGGGCTACACGAAAAAATGGGCCTATACTTATATTTATACCCTACACAACTATGTTGTCAGGGTATTATAGCTTTGTGCAGCCCCAAAAGTTTGTAACGCCGCGAAATATTGGTCCTAGACCCACCTTTAAGTATACCGATCGTCATATCTCGACTAGCTGAGTCGATCTAGACATGTGTGTCCGTCCGTCCGTCCGTCCGTCCGTCTGTCCATTATAATTTGTAAACACGATACAGGCCACAATTATGGACCAATCTTCGCGAAATTTTGCATGTAGAATGGGTTCTGGCCAATGAAGACCCCTATTGTTTTTGGAAAAGATCGGTTAATATTTAGGGGATGAAATGGACCAAATACTAAATTTTTGTCGGTTTTTCTGGTCGCTCCAGAGGCCGCAATTATGGCCCGAACATCGTGAAATTTTACAAGGAGAAGGGGATTGGGGCAAAGAATAAGCATGCCAGTTTTGAAAAAGATAGGTCAATATTTAGCGGGTCAAATGGACCCTGACTTTTGTGTGAAAAATGACAAAATTTGTATTCTTTGGCGTATATATTTTCCCCTGAAGGACCTAGACCCAAAAAGTTGATAGTATGTTAAAGAGGAGTGGTTGACCTTTAAATTTATACCAATTATGGGGTCATATGTACTCAGATGTGGGAGCTACACTTAAATATTTACAGGTGCTTACGCATTCAGACATTATTTAGTAACCCAAAACCACACTAGAGGGCGGAAATATAGCGCTGATCGCTTTGAAAATTTCCATGAGATTTCAGTTATGGTCAAGGACAACGCCTATAACTTTCGGTGATGATCAGAAAATAATTTTGGGATGCAGTGGACCGAAAACTTAATTATTTTTGTGATATTTTCGAGTCGATCTATAGATCACAAATGAAAGCTGAACATCACAACACAACCCACGGTGAAAGGAATCTGGACCCTAGCTGTACTGATTACTCGTAATATTCGGAAAATATATCAGTGTAAGGAAGAGGTGCTGCTTACCTCTAATCGGGCAATAGAATGCAATTATCACGAAATATTGCCCAGGCTCGGAATAAACATCCGCAGAAAGTTCGGTTTCGGTGGTAGTTGTGTAGGGTATCGTATGGTCGGCCCCGTCCGACTATACTGCTCCGCTCACTGGTTTTTTATTGATTTTGTCCAAGAACATAGAGTTCGACCTTGGACCAAATAAATGAGAAAATTGGTAAAAACCGGTTCAGATTTAGATATAGCTCCCATATATATATATATATATATTCGTCCGATTGTATGTAAATTGTGTACCACAGAGTCAAACATATGCCAATTGGTATAAAATTTAGCACAACGTACTAAGCACAGTAGCTAGCATAGTCTAACGTGTGTGAATTTCCGATGAAATCGATTCAGATTTAGATATAGCTCCCATATATATTTTCGTCCGATTTTATGTAAACGGTACACCAACCAAACTCTCAATATTTGTCAGATTAAAACAAAATTATGTACAGGGTATTTAATTTAGCTCAGATAAATTTATGCGAAGTTTTGTGGAAATCGTTTCAGATTTAAATATAGCTCCCATATATAGTTTCGTCTGAATTTATATGAATGGAGCATCAAATTCCCAATATTTGTCCGATGGAGACAAAGTTTTGCACATCGTAATGAAATAGGTCCATATTGATGTATGCGAAGTTTTTTTGGAAATCGTTTCAGATTTAAATATAGCTTCGTCCAATTTTATGTAAATGGATTACCAATTTGTCCGATTGAGACAACATTTTGCACAGAGTACTGAATTAGGTCCTGATTTTTGTATGCGAAGATTTGTGGATACCGGTTCTGATTTAGATATAGCTCTCATATATAGTTTCGTCCGATATTATGTAAATGGTTCACCTTACTACCAATGTTTGTCAGATTGAGACAAAATTTTGCATAGCATTTTGGTGTTACTACAGGTTGACATCCGTGAAGTTTTGTTAAAATAGGTTCCGATTTATATATAGCTCACATATATACTTTAGTCCCATTTAATGTAAATGGTGCACCACAGATCCTATTCTATTTGAACAATATTTGGTTGTTGTAGCAACAGAATATATGCGGTATGTACCCTTTAACAACTTGATCAGAATGTCACATCCCCATATAAAAGTCGTTGAAAACTTTTGGTATTTTGATGTTCTTAGACTTCATTATAGATCCATTGCAATTATAGATCCATTTTTTGAAATGGTTTAGGGTTATATACCCTAAACCATATTGATCCTACAATGAAGTGTATTAATCTGTTCAGATTTAGACTTATCTCTCATACATATTTTCGTCCGATTTGATATAAATGGAGCACCAAACAACCAACGTGTCCTTTACAATCAACGTGACAGATATTTGGCATTACGGGTTTTCAAATGTGTCCATTTAATGATGAATATAGCTTTATCCGTCCCCGTATAATAATTTTCAACATTTGAGGACATTTACATTAAACCACACATTTAATTTTTCATCCTAAAAAGTAAGGACTTGTGAAGTTAAAAAAGACAACAACAACTATGGGTATGGTAAACTTTTTCTATATGAACTAAACCTCTTAGGTTGACGATATCATGTTTCCAAACTCCCTCCAACTTCCATTTCCAGCTAAATGATTGGTAATTGGTTGGAAGGATGGTGTCGGTCTTGGTGGTTGATTGTGCTTAAGCCCTTTTGCATTTGGTTAGTTTCAATATTTCAAAACATTAATATTTTAAAACAAAATGAACTCTTTCGATGTGTGTTTGATTGTCGTTGTAACCATGTGACAGACAGACCTATTTCATACAAAAAATGACAACGTCACATATTTCATTACATACAACGGACATCGTATGTCGTATGCGTAGACAGTCACACGAACCCACAAATCCTTTATGAATGCCCATAAAATTGCCCTTAAGATGACAGGGTTGACAGGTAACTAAAAGTGGGTGTCCTTTTCTGTGGCCCATTACAAGATATATTGCATGACTATAGATGGGATGGGACAATATATACGGTGCACATATACAAACAGAAACAGAAAAGGGTAATTTGCTTTCATATGACAAAATTTGAAAAATCAAGTTAAGAAATAAAAAAAGCTGTTAACTAAGAAATGGATTTGGAATGCCGATCTTAAAAGACATAATATTGATTTAAGGGAACCCCACCCATTCTCGATTTTAATTTATCAAGATTTTCAATGGGCTGGTAAATCAATACCAATGCTTGTTAAGGTTTGTAACTGTTTTTTGTAATTAAAGAAAAGTCCTTACTTTTGATGGCGGGCATGATAGCTCCTCACTGGAACATCGGAATCCGAAAATTCCAACGGTGTTAGAAAGAGTACATGTATGGCTCTCGTATGAACTAGGGTTATTGACTTCGCCCAAAAATTAACAAAATGGTGGACCTTTGAAAAAATAATTTTGGAAAATCGCCGATTTTTTACCAAAAACCAAGTTAAAAAATAAGGAAGATCTTCACAGAATGGCTTTATCCTAGTTCATACGAGAGCTATACACTCCCAGAGAAACGTTGCAAAATTTGGAACCGATTGGATTATTAGTTTTTGAGTTATCGTGCCCGCCATTCGCAAAAAAATGTTTAGAGAAAAACGCGTTTAAAGTTTGAGAAGCCCTTCAGCCGTCACTTGATGCTGACACAATAAATCGGATATATCTTCAAGAGTTCTTGATATTTTCACATGAAATTTTGTAGAGACATTATTTAATCAGTGTAGATTCGAATTATATCAACAAAAATTTTGACCCCGAGAATGGGGGGGTCCCCTTAAAAGTCGACTTTTTTCAACCTTTTTCTAAGTCTAGTCATAACAAAATGATTCTCTTAGCACGCCCTTATTCTTGATTTTCTTCCTTCAGCCGACAGTCAACTAATATGAGTACAATATTGAAGTTTATGTTTGGCATGGGTGACAATCCTTAACATAAAGAAAACACGCAATCCCATTTAAAATAAGCATGTGTGTATGCCAACCAACCATCATGTCCCGCACACTATACAACGGATGACAGCCAGTCACTAATGGAGAAGGAATAGTGGTGAATGGTTTGTTGGAGGGCAGCCAAGCACCGAGACACCAATGTAGTCACCACATATCTGTTGGTCATTACTACAAAATATTCTTCTGCTCAATTTTTCAATATCGATATTGAAGTTATTAATTATGGTTTACATTATTGAATTGGGTCGTTAGTTCTATAGGCGACTGTCTATGTGTGTCTTCAGCGACAACAGCGTGTGTGTGTGTGAGCGTGGATATTTTACGAGTTGACATTTCGTTGAAGTATACATTATTTATTACACACTAAATACACTGAGAAAAAAATGATGTAGAATCGGTAAAAATCTAAGGAAAACTGTTAGTCAGTCAAAACTGAATTGAGGATGTGTGATATATATCCATATTTATCAACGGCCTTACATGCGTACACATGTCATGTTGCAATATATGCAAACTTGCAATTCAATCGGCCAGACCTAGGGTGTATCATTTGTATGAAATTTGTTAAAATTATCTACAAAAGCTAAATGTACATATGGACCGGTTTAAAAAGGATTCCCTTCAGCTCGTCTATAAAGACTGCGCTTCAGCTCGTCTATAAAGACTGCGCTTCAGCTCGTCTATAAAGACTGCGCTTCAGCTCGTCTATAAAGACTGCGCTTCAGCTCGTCTATAAAGACTGCGCTTCAGCTCGTCTATAAAGACTGCGCTTCAGCTCGTCTTTAAAGACTGCGCTTCAGCTCGTCTATAAAGACTGCGCTTCAGCTCGTCTATAAAGACTGCGCTTCAGCTCGTCTATAAAGACTGCGCTTCAGCTCGTCTATAAAGACTGCGCTTCAGCTCGTCTATAAAGACTGCGCTTCAGCTCGTCTATAAAGACTGCGCTTCAGCTCGTCTATAAAGACTGCGCTTCAGCTCGTCTATAAAGACTGCGCTTCAGCTCGTCTATAAAGACTGCGCTTCAGCTCGTCTATAAAGACTGCGCTTCAGCTCGTCTATAAAGACTGCGCTTCAGCTCGTCTATAAAGACTGCGCTTCAGCTCGTCTATAAAGACTGCGCTTCAGCTCGTCTATAAAGACTGCGCTTCAGCTCGTCTATAAAGACTGCGCTTCAGCTCGTCTATAAAGACTGCGCTTCAGCTCGTCTATAAAGACTGCGCTTCAGCTCGTCTATAAAGACTCCCTTCAGCTCGTCTATAAAGACTCCCTTCAGCTCGTCTATAAAAACTCGCTTCAGCTCGTCTATAAAGTTCACTTCCTTCTTCCCTTCTCCCTTCTTCACTTCGTCTTTAAGAACTCCCTCCTTCAATTCATTCGTCAACTCGTCCATAAAGGCTTACTCCTTCTTAAGGAATGAATACAGCCATTTTGTGGATATCTCAAAAAAAAGGATGCCGGTGTAAGCAACCTGTGAATCTTTTTTTCATTTTCAACGTATTGTGTACAAAAGTTCCCACACTTCGGAACACAACAAACCACGTTAAAAATCCAACTTCTAACCCACAATTGAAATACAATTTTGCATACAACAACAACACTACAACAAAATCAAATCATTTCGCAAATAACTGACAATAATGAGGCCCCAAGAAGTAATAATTTATCAATGAATCCTTGAGATTAGCCAGCAGCAAAGTCATTGAAGCATGCAAATGGCCACATTTACAAAGGCTACGATGGCAAGCCTGAGTTGGAAAAAAATTATTACAAAATAACGCATCGGACATTATCAGACAAATTAAAAAATCCTCCAAAGCCAGTACCCCATAATAAAAGAGATTGATTGGTTGGTATCTGAAAGCATTTTGTATTTCGTATGGCGGGGTTAACAGAGAATACCCCCACAAACGACGACAGAAGCAAATATTCATCCAATTTCAATTGCCAGTCAGTCAGCAACCAACCGTGCCATATGGATATTAAAAGCGACGAAGAACAATAAGTATTCTTAGAAATTCGTGATGATGATCACTGATGATGAACATATCGCCACTAAAAAGAAAGTCAAAAAGTCAATGCCTAATGTTAGAGATATCGTATGGCCGTCAAAATCATAAACGTTCAGATGGTGTAACGAAATCGGTTAGCCCGCCAAAAAAAGTGTCTATAATTTAAAGATGATGATGCCAGATTGTGGCAATGTCAAATGCATTTGCTATTGAATGCGGGGCAGCTGGTTGGCTGACTGTTCATCAATCCGTAAGTTTATCCAGAAGTAGGGAACATAAAGAAGTAACAAAAACCCAATTGAAGCGTTAAAGCCGTAGATCAATCCTTTGTTAAGTGAGCAACTCCCTTTTATTAATTGTAATTACTTAAATGAATGGCTTCTGGTCTTTTGAGCATTTGCGTATGATGAGAATTTTTACTTGATTTATACACTGATGTTTCTTATATCTGCTCACTTGTTCTGCAGACGTTAGCAAGTGTTGTTGTTTACATTTTTATTAGGGTGGCCATATGAGCAAACACGTTAAAGATGAATTGATCACGAACATAATATATAGCTCAGAGAGACGATTTGGAGGTCAAACAACCTTACTCGGCGACCTGAAGCTCAAAAGTCTTTATTGATATGTAGAAGGGGGTCTTGAGAGATACTATATATCAGTTGAGGGCCAAGGAATCTTCATAGGCGAGTTGAAGGGAATCTTTATGGACGTGCTGAATTTCATATTTATGAACGAACTGAAGGGAGTGTATATAGAAGAGCTGCAGGGAGTCTATATAGACGAGCTGTAGGGAGCCTATATAGACGAGCTGTAGGGAGTCTATGTTGACGAGCTGTAGGAAGTCTATATTGACGATCTAAAGGAGGTCTTTAAAGACGAGTTGTAGGGAATCTTTATAGACGTGCTGTGAAAGTTTTTATAGACGACCTAAAGGAAGTCTTTATAGGCGAGCTAAAGGGAGTCTTTAGAAATATGTTGATGGCAGTCTTTTCAGACGAGCTGTAGGTATTCGGAACAACTGTACATCTTTATTTAATTTATATTTTTAATTCCATTATTAACTTGGTCACCCTACACTAATTGAATTTGTTAAAGGAAAATCGAAAACCAAGCGATTTCTTTGCCACTAAGTCTTCGACACAAGAACATAACCTCCGCAACACGCAAGCTCCAGCTAATATAAGCTCAATACACAAATTGGTCATCAATGATGTCCCACCACCACCACCATCACTAACATCATACTTGCAATAGCTTCAACGATGTACCAGAAGTTAAACATTAAATCACTTCCACATTCATATGTTATG
Source organism: Musca vetustissima (assembly GCF_032173495.1). Lineage (NCBI taxonomy): Eukaryota > Metazoa > Arthropoda > Insecta > Diptera > Muscidae > Musca > Musca vetustissima. The sequence continues at coordinate 12,520 of NW_026886190.1, forward strand.
TCAGTTCATGGGATAGCTTTCGCGTCAACATCAGCGCAGAACCCAAACGTATGCGACTTCAGCATCAGTATTTGGAGAAATGAAAAATTTTCTCAGGCTTTGACTGTGTAATGCTGAGGAGGATGCAGTGTCCAGACTATTGGGGTTTTGAGGAAGAAAAAATACAACAACATTACTAAGGTATATCATTAAGTGGCAGTTACAAACGTCGTCGTCCCCAATGCAAGTTCTTCGGTTTTCTTCTACTTCTTGTTTTTGCATATGATTGGCTAATGAAGGTGGATATTAACCAGTGTGTGACCGTTCGACCACATGAAAGCTAAGATTATTATGACGTCTTATGGATTTTGTGCTGCTGTCTTTTTTTCAAGTAAATGTGGCCAAAAAGGAAACAAGTAGTCAAGATTTGAGTTACCACAAAATCTGAAAAATAACAGCTAAAACTAAAAAAATACCAACCGATTGTCTAATGAATATTTTTACTACACCTCATACATCGATCACACACTTGGATTGAAATAAACAAAACAATTAGGATTCAATTTTTGGTTTGTTTATTTGATGCTGAAGGGAGAGAGAGAGGGTGTTATGGAAAGATGGGTAAAAAATGAAGGGAGTCTTTATTGACGAACTGAAGTGAGTCTTTATAGACGAGCTGAAGGGAGTCTTTATAGACGAGCTGAAGGGAGTCTTTATAGACGAGCTGAAGGGAGTCTTTATAGACGAGCTGAAGGGAGTCTTTATAGACGAGCTGAAGGGAGTCTTTATAGACGAGCTGAAGGGAGTCTTTATAGACGAGCTGAAGGGAGTCTTTATAGACGAGCTGAAGGGAGTCTTTATAGACGAGCTGAAGGGAGTCTTTATAGACGAGCTGAAGGGAGTCTTTATAGACGAGCTGAAGGGAGTCTTTATAGACGAGCTGAAGGGAGTCTTTATAGACGAGCTGAAGGGAGTCTTTATAGACGAGCTTAAGGGAGTCTTTATAGACGAGCTGAAGGGAGTCTTTATAGACGAGCTGAAGGGAGTCTTTATAGACGAGCTGAAGGGAGTCTTTATAGACGAGCTGAAGGGAGTCTTTATAGACGAGCTGAAGGGAGTCTTTATAGACGAGCTGAAGGGAGTCTTTATAGACGAGCTGAAGGGAGTCTTTATAGACGAGCTGAAGGGAGTCTTTATAGACGAGCTGAAGGGAGTCTTTATAGACGAGCTGAAGGGAGTCTTTATAGACGAGCTGAAGGGAGTCTTCATAGATGAGCTGAAGGGAGTCTTCATAGATGAGCTGAAGGGAGTCTTTATAGACGAGCTGAAGGGAGTCTTCATAGATGAGCTGAAGGGAGTCTTCATAGATGAGCTGAAGGGAGTCTTTATAGACGAGCTGAAGGGAGTCTTCATAGACGAGCTGAAGGGAGTCTTCATAGATGAGCTGAAGGTGTTCTTCATAGACGAGCTGAAGGTGTTCTTCATAGACGAGCTGAAGGTGTTCTTCATAGACGAGCTGAAGGGAGTCTTTATAGACGAGCTGAAGGGAGTCTTTATAGACGAGCTGAAGGAAGATTTTATAGACGAGCTGAAGGGAGTATTTATAGACGAGCTGAAGGGAGTCTTGATATACGAGCTGCGTGTCAGGGATATTTTATAGACCAACTAAAGGAATTCTTTAAGGCGATCCGAAGGGAGGGAGCTTTTACAGACAAACTCGAGTCTTTATAAAATAAAACTTCATAGATCTGAAGGTAGTTATTGTAAACCGTTATAGTTTTTTTTTTTTTTATTTTGTGCTAAGTATTCATTCCACATAAACGTCTTAAAGAAAATGTAGTACATTCTTCATCGTTTTAGACCACCCTCGTTAGATTCACCCAATATTCAGTACAATTTAGTATATCTCAAAAATAACCACATTGAAATTATTAAACAAATTTTGGTTATAGCTACTGTAAGGATGCTACTGTTTTTTCTGTTTACCTTCTTTCACTTTCATGGTTGCCCTGTCTGCATCTCATTTGAATATTTTTTTTTTTTTTTTTGCCTTGCTTCAGCTTCCTTTCTGTTTAATTTGATGACCGTAATTTACGCTTTTGGTTTCTCAGTTTTTGCCGCTATGCAATAGCCAAAGACTTAATGCAGCAACTTTATTTTGGGAATATTGAAAATTTGATCGTATGCACTATCGGTCAGCTTGGTTCCATTTTTTTTTTGCCGTTGTTGTGGGGATGGGTTTTGATTTGTGTTGAGCATGCAACCGAATGTAGAAGAAGACGCCAATAGCCAATCAATTCTAACCACATTAGACCCCACAACGCAGATACCATGTTTGGGAACGGAAGATGATGATGTGCCGGTGTTCAATATTCAATATGTAGATTTTATAAATTATATTGTTTGTCATATACCAGACTAAACCCCAAATGAGGCCCTCCGGTTAACCAGGAATGAAGTCAAATTTGCGAAACGTATTAACAAATTACGCAGAAATAAATTTTGCTAATCTTGTGTGATATTTTGTGAGAAGGAAAATTTGAGGTTTCCAAAAGACATCCTTCAATTAGCGGCATGCATAGATAAATATATATTAAATGTTTTATTAAATACTTGGAGGGAAAAAAATCTCAGGGAAACAGAATACAGAAGAGCATAGTGAAATATAACCACAACAACGTTTGCGGTTATGACTATTGGGATTCCCTGTCATTCAATATCAAGCTTCCAGATTGCCAGGATTCCCTTCATCAGAAAGGCAGTCCGAACAGACTCGGGATTCTGTATAGACGCGTTGAAGGCCAGTAAATTATATGGGCAATCTGAAGGTCACTACGCTGAATTCGAGAAAGTATAAAGGTCAGAAAGCGAACTAAAGACTTGACATCTCTTACAGATGAGATGGGGAAAAAGAAATCCATTATTTTAACATGCTTCGGAATGTCTGATTTGTGTCAAATATGCACCGTTTTGTTGTATGACTTGTTGCCATTTTAAAGTCGATTTTCAGAATCCTCCAAGAAGAAGACGATAATCGCTTGGTGTCAAGTCCGGACGGTATGGCGGATGAATTAAAACTTCCCAACCAAGCTCCCGAAGTTTCGGAGAGTCACTGTAGATGTGTGTGGCCAAGCGTTATTCTCGTGAAATACTGCACCTCTCCTGTTGGCCAATTCTGGCCGTTTTTCGTCAATTGTAAATGGTTTAAAACAGTTTTATGGACGATTTTTAGCTCCAGATCTTACGACTGCTAACATGCCGATCAACTTCGAACATTTCTCCGATTTTATCGACATTTTCGACGACCGGTCTAACTGTGCGAGATGCATCTTTATAATCAACCAGCAAGGAAAGTAGTGAAGTCGGACTGGGCCGACTATATGATACCCTTCACCACTTTGGGTATATTCAGCATATGTATCCTAAAGTCGAAATTATATATGGAAGCTATGCTATATCTATATCTGAAACGATTTCAAGGAAACTTATCAGAGATTAATTTATATTAACTTCAGTACGTTGTGTCAATCGGCCTAGCTATGGATCGTTAGTGCACCATTTACTTAAAATCGGACGGAAATATATATAGGGGTGTATGTAAATCTGAACCGATTTTCAAGAAACTTTGCACACATCATTCTAGATTTAAATCAGTACGCTATCCCAAAATCGAAAGATATATGGGGACTTTGGTGCACTATTTAGAAAAAATCGGGCGAAACTATACATGGAGCTATATCTAAATCTGAACCGATTTTCATGAAACTTAGCACACATCATTCTAGACTTAATTCAGTACGCTATGCCAAAATTCGTGCAAATCGAAAGATTTTCAGGGACTTTGGTGCACCATTTACCAAAAATCGGGCGAAACTATATATGGGAGCTATATCTAAATCTGAACCGATTTTCACGAAACTTAGCACACATCATTTTAGACTTAATTCAGTACGATATGTCAAAATTCGTGCAAATCGAATGATTATCAAGGACTAAAGTCGGACAAAAATATATATGGGAGCTTTATCTAAATCTGAACCGATTTTTCCCAATTTCAATAGGGTTCGTCCTTGGGCCAAATAAATGAGCTGTGTCAAATTTCAGCCAAATCGGATTATAAATGCGACCTGTACTTTGTTTACAATTTAACATCAACAGACGGACGGACGGACGGACATGCATAAATCGACTCAGAAAGTGATTCTATGCATATTCTCAAAAGGAACCACGTGTCTATCTCGATTTCTTTTACCTGTTACAAACGTATGCACAAAGACATAATACCCTGTACCACAGTGTGGTGAAGGATATAAAAATGCCTGAACGGAATCTACGAAACCAATATTGCACAAAATTGGCTGTTACAGTATCGGAACCATAAACACCATTCACAATTTTTGGCCGCTTGGCTTGCATTTTCGCCGTTTTCAAAGAAAAACTCTAAAATGTACCGAATTTTCTCTTTGTTCCCCTCCATTTTTAACACCCTGTAACTCACAACTGAATGCACCAAACAAAAAACAGCAAAATAATTTTTTTACTGCGAAATGTCACCCTTCCAACGAGCATAAATCTGAAATTGTTTGATTGATACTTTAGGACAAATCTATCTGCACAGCCATCTGCCCAAAAAATAATGGATTTCTTTTTCTCCAACCTATACTTTGCATAAATTCAATTTCGGATCGTCTACATAAATATTGATTGCTTCAGATTAACAAATACTCCCTCCTTTAGCTTCCCAAATCAGCTCGGGTTTTACTACACCATCAAATACCCTTGCCTCCAGGAAGTATAGTATCCCTCTAAACTTGCGGAAGGCAAGGGAGTATAGTACCCCTCTATATTTGCTGAAGGCAAGGGAATTCGAAGCTTCAGCCTTCCCAAGAGTCTTCGTGTTCTCTGCAAAAACACCTTGGCTTTTAGCTAGACTATAAAAATTCCAAGACCTTCGGCTCGACCTTAATCCCTTATCTTGCCCTTCATTTCATTTATTAAGAAGACGCTTAGCGCATATATTAATAAATTCTGCTTATAACTAAAATATGAAAGCTCACAGGCCTATAGGTAGAATATAAAAGCTTGCAAGCCTCCAGCTCTAGACTTCAGGTTTATAAAGACTCCCTGGACTCCATTTCTTTTATAAAGTCGCCCTGTCCTTCAACTCTCTATAAATATTCTGCGTTTTGCTCACCTTCCAGGTATTTAATATAAATATAAGGACTCTCACGTCTCACATACACCCTGGAATTCAACTCGGATATAAAGACAACCGAACTCATTAAGACTCTCTTGAATTCAGATCTCCTGTAAAGGCCTTTGGCTGTTTTAATATGACTCCTATCGTTGATCTCTGTTATAACGACTCAGTCCAGTTCTTCAGTCCACCTATAAAGACTACCTTGTTTATAAAAAGTGAATGACCTTCAGCTCTTCTAACAATACTTCCTGGGATTAAAATCGTCCATAAAGGTCCACTGGCATTCAGCGCTTCGTAAATGCATCTAAGACCTTCACTGGAATTCATTACTACTATAAAGACTCTCAGACCTTAATCTCGCATAAAAGGCCTTCAAACCTAAGTTCGTCTATAGGGACTTCAAAACCTTCAGCTTCTCCATAGAAACTCTGAAAGTTTTGATTCGTACATAAATGTTCCCAACCCTCCAGCTCGTATATAAAATCTCCCAGACCTCTAGCTAGTCTATAAAGTATGTAAGACCTCAATTGGACAAGATAAATGGCAAGAAATAATCGGGGAAATGTCAGAAGTATTTATGGACGAACAAAATACGATGGATTTATAGGCCAGTCTTCATCGACTCCCTGACCTGAAGCTTTTCTACAAGGGCCAGATCTTCTATAAGAAGACCTCCTTTTACAGTCTTTATAGGAGAACTGGTAGTTTTTATATACAAGTTGTAGGATTGGGAGACTTCACATACAAGCTGAAACTTTGGGAGTTTCACCATTGGTTCATTTACAAGACTTTCTTATCTTCAACATCGTTTCGTTCACCAAGTAGTTCGTTTATAAATACTCCACGCCATCTGACGCCGTGTCCTTCAAAATAACATCAACTTTGTTTGATGACCCTATCAAAATAAAAAAATCCCGTTAACATCCGTTCGGCATAAACCTAAATCTCCCCCCAATTTGCATAAATTTAAGATGGAAACCAAACATCTAAATATTTTTAGTCACTTTACTTAAAGTGCCTGTCGTTTTTTAGGTCTTTTAGGCCAACTTTTATTGACCATCATTAAAATCATTAAATCTTAAAAAAACGGCTAGCCACACATTTAGATCGATTTTCAATGAAGCAACAGCAGCAGCATAAAACACCAGCCAATCAGTCAGTCATGAACAACCAGAGGCCTCCAAATTGGCATTAGACAAAACACACTCTCTCCGTTCCGTTTGATTCGGTCACTTTATAAGGTCAAGGCTTCTCTCTGTGCAGCATAACAGACAAACAATTGGAAATAACAGTAGAAGGTCTAATGCTTTTTTCGGCAGGCCGAGGAAGGAATTGCATATCAAAAAAGCCCAACAAAAAATAACACGAAGGGATCGTGAATAATTTGGCACAAATTTTAGCAAATTATGGTCAATGTGTTGGCCATAATTTGCAAATGCTGAAGAAGTCCACAAAAAACATCCGCACAAGAAATTTTCTTAAACGACAATGTCTAGACATAAATTAGTGACATTGCGGTTTCGGTAATAAAGACAAATTTAAACTATTTTAAAATGATATTATTCAAAATCAAAGACATATTAACTTTAAAGTATATAAAGGAGTATGATTGTAATAAACATTGATTTTAAGGACATACCGCACAAACCTCTTTTAGGTGTGAAATGCAAAAAATCAAGGAATCCCAGGAATTAAAGTTAAATTCTCGTGGTCTGATTCTATATTATTATATAATTCCGTCTGAATTAGAATGGTATAATTGGAAAGATGGCTAGATGTTTATTAACTTGTTTATGGACACTCTCTGCATCGGTTTATTTTAAGAGCCTCTCTGGTGTTCCTCGTTTGAAAACCAGTAAGGAAAGTAGTAAAGTCGGACGGGGCCGACTATATGATACCCTTCACCACTACGAGTATATTAAACAGAACAATTAACATGAAATTGGATGAACCAAAATATGTGATATTTATCTAAATGTGAATCAACTTAGATCAACCTATAAGCAGGTCATTTGTTTGTTACAATGGGACAAATGTTGGGCCGTTGGGCTATGTCTGTACTTCTAGAAAACTCAACTACGTTATTCTATGCTCAATTTTATACGTTGCGCAAAATTTCATGTCAATTTGACAAACACCATTTGCACCGTTTACTTAAAATCGGACGAAAATATATGTGGAATCTATATCCAAATATGATCCGATTTCAACGAAACTTGTCACAGGTTGGGTTATACTAATTTCAGTACGTTTTGTTTCTATCAACCGTATACTAGTTCCTTGGTTCGTCAATTACTTAAAATCAATCGATCTATGCAATATTAGAACTTTGGTACATTATTTACATTAAATCTGAAATTAATATATATATCTTAATCTGAACCGATTTTCACGAAACTCAGCACATATCATTCCAGGCTCAATCCTGTATGCTATACCAAATTTCGTGCAATCGAAAGATTTATAGGGACTTTGGTGAATCTTTAACATAAAATGGAACAAAACTATATATGGAAGCTATATCTAAATCTGGACCGATTTTTACGAAACTTGGCATAAAGCACTCTAGCCTCAATTAAGTACGTTATGCCAAATTTCGAAATATATATAGGGACTTTGGTGCACCATTTACATAATATCGGACAAAACTATATATGGAAGCTATATATAAATCTGGACCGATTTTTAGCAGACATCACTCTAAGCTCACTTCAGTACGTTATGCCAAATTTCATGCAAATAGAAAGATATTTAGGAACTTTGGTGCATTATTTACATAAAATCGGACGGTAATATATATGGGAGCTATATCTAAATCTGAACCGATTTTCTCGAAACTTAGCACACCTCATTCTCTTTATGTCAAATTTCGTGCAAATCGATGGATATATAGGGAATTCGGTGCACCATTTGCCTAAAATCGGACGAAAATATATATGGGAGCTATATCCAAATTTGAACCGATTTTCATCAAATTTTACACACATTATTCTAGACCTAATTCATTACGCTGTGCCAAATTTCGTGCAAATCAAAAAATATATAGGGACTTTTGTACAGAGCTATATCTAAATCTGTTCCGATTTTTATGAAATTTTACACATATTATTCTAGACCTAATTCATTACGCTGTGCCAAATTTCGTGCAAATCGAATGATATATAGGGACTTTGGTGCACCATTTACAAAAAATCGGACGAAAATATATATGGGAGCTATATCTAAATCTGAACCGATTTTTATGAAATTTTACACACATCATTCTAGACCTAATTCATTACTCTGTGATATGTAGGGACCGTTTACATTAAAGCGGACGAAACTATATATGGAAGCTATATCTAAATCTGAACCGATTTTTCCCAATTTCAATAGGGTTCGTCCTTGGGCCAAACAAGTGAACTGTGCCAAATTTCATCCAAATCGGATCATAAATGCGACCTGTACTTTGTTCACAAAAATACATGGACGGACAGACGGACATGCGTAAATCGACTCAGAAAGTGATTCTATGCATATTCTCAAAAGGAACTATGGGTCTATCTCGATTCCTTTTACCTGTTACAAACATATGCATAAAGACATAATACCCTGTACCACAGTGTGGTGAAGGGTATAAAAATGTTTTATCTAGTTTGTGTATACAAAAGTCTGTATGGGTTGTCCGTTTGCTGGGATTCCTTATTCTTAGTCGTTTCCTATATCGAAACCAAACGTATATACGTAAACTAAACGTCAATAGCTAGGAGAAACATTTATCGCCCTTGATGTTGAAACTTAATTATTGAAATCTCAATCCACGATCCACTGATCACCGAATGTGATATATAAACTCAGTAACCTCAAATTCATACAGAATAGTAGTAGTCCGTTAATAAAACTTTCATTGACATTGACACCTAGTGGTGTTAATTGGAACTTAACATATTTACGTGTATAGGTTCATGTCTCTGAAATCAGCTACATATATTTCTTCTATGCACAAACCTCACCCAGATTATCTTAGATACATTCAGCAACAATATTCATCTAGGGTGAAGAAGCACAATCATTGTAGTAATACTATTGCCCGCTAGGTGACCAACAGAAGTAAATGGATAAACTAATTTACGTACATCAAACATATCGTACGATTTTACATATGTACAAAAATGCCGCAAACTATTGTCGTTTACACTTTTCTAGCATAGACATAAACCGATTAAGTTATCGATTGGGTTTGACCATAGAAGAAATATTTCATATGCAATCCAAAACATTGGTGTATTTAGCAACCGCATACGACAGGCTAGCCAGTAAGGAAACTACCAAGCTGGGATGAGAGTGTTTAAATAATACCTTCCACTATTTTGAGTATATCCACTTTTGATTTGTACATTATCCACTTGAAATTAAAAAAAATAAATAAATCTTAACTCATTTCCCAAAAAATAACTGCTCACAAAAATACATCTTAAAACGAACAAACGGACAGACCATGGCCTATAAATAAGGTCACCAAGGGAGACCAGCTGATAATGGATACTTCTCAAGTTTGCTGTCAAAATGCATTATTGTGAATTGACTTTCATTATGAAAACGTAAACAAAGTCGAAATTTTTGACATTAGACTTGAGAAAAAACAGCTGTTTTCCTATTTCGATTGCTATCTTGGTGACCTTATTAATAGATCTTGGGACAGACTATGTAGTGGTGTCTTATTATATAATGTTTATACCCTACACAGATACACTTTTTGCGTCGATTTATGATCCGAATTAGATGAAATTTGTCACAGTCCATTTATTTGGCCCGCGAAACTCTATTGAAATTGCTAAAAATTGGTTCAGATCTAGATATAACTTCAGTCTATAGTTTTGTCAGATTCACAAGAAAGTACAATGTATCGAATTTAGCCTAGAATAACCAGTATTGATTTTTTTTTTTTTGAAATCTATTAAATTGTATTTCCGCATTGGTTTATAGAGTACCGCATTTAGCCTAGAATCACCTATCATATATATATATATATATATATATATATCAATTTTATTTGTTAACTAACATACCAATAGGCTTAAAGGTGCGTCTATATTTATGACACGCAGTGTATTAGAACATGCATTAACATATTATTTTATTTTCACAGAAAACTCAAATGTCAGAAAAACCAGGCAATCCACACATGAATATCGACTATAAATTAAATTTGAGTACCATTCTGTACTAAATTTCATGATTCGAGCTCTAAAAGTTCACCCAAATCCAAATTGTACCAAATTTAGTTCAATTTAGCACATATTATTACCAAAAGTACCCACCTCAATCATCCAAAAAAACTTTCTGCATACCTCGATCCTACACCCCCACAATAATTCCAAATTGTAATTTTAGGATTCCAATCCTATTGGTTCAACCACAATTAAAATTGTACCAAAGTTAGTACACAGTAGTACGAATTTCCAATACTTCCTGCTTAACCCAACCCCACAGTGATCCTAAGTCCAAGTTCCAGAATTCCAATTCTATCGGTTCACCCACAATTCAAATTGTACAAAATTTAGTACACAGTAGTACGAACATCCAAAATTTCCTACTTAAGCAACACTAAACCTCCACAAAAATCAAATTGTACCAAATTTAGTACCCATGAATATAAATTGTTTAAACGGAATCCTGACCCCAATCCTACACCCCTACAATGATCCTGACACCAAATATAGTTCGAATTTCCAAAAACCCTTTGATACATATATCAGCGACCAACAATCCAAATGTCATAGTTCTAGCTCCACCGGTTCGCCAAATACAAATTTTTATCACATTTAGTACTTTTCGTACAGTTTTAGTAGGAATTTCCAAAAACCCAGCCTTATCTGTCACCTTTGGACCAAGAGTGACCCCCACCCTAAATTTCAAGATCCTAGCATCAGCCGTTTCATCTGGGCGTTCATGAGTCAGTCAGTCAATCACTGTACTCTTTTATTAGTATTGATAGATATGTACCAGAATGTGGGAGTTATACGCAAATATTTTTTTTTCCTTTTTAACTCCTCTCCCTCCTGGCTCACGTCCTACTACGCAAATATTTAAATGGTGCCTATGTGTTATGATATTGATAGTATTACTATTACCCCAATAGAGGGCGGGATGTCGCGCTGGTTGCTTTGAAATTTTACATGAAATTCCGGTTCCTAGAATTTTTGATCATGGTCAACATAGTGATTGATATATTTCTTTATAAAATATATTCAGTACTATTTATTTTAAGTATTAATTATAGTTTTATACTAATAATAACAATTTCTGGTACATTCGGACCTTTATTTTCTATATTAAAGCTGATTTCCGATTGTTAGGTGTACTGTACAAATTGTTGCCAATTATGATACATTTTATACCCTTCACCACATTGTGGTACAGGGTATTATGTCTTTGTGCATATGTTTGTAACAGGCAAAAGGAAACGAGATACACACATGGTTCCTTTTGAGAATATGCATAGAATCACATTCTAAGTCGACTTATGCATGTCCGTCCGTCTGTCTATCTGTCCATGTTAAATTGTAAACAAAGTACAGGTCGCATTTATTATCCGAATTGGATGAAATTTGGCGTACGTCACTTACTTGGCCCAACGACGAACCCTATTGCAATTGGGAAAAATCGGTTCAGATTCAGATATAGCTCCCATATATATTTTCGTCCGATTTAAGGTATGTGGTGCACCAAAGTTCCTAAATATCTTTCGATTTGTACGAAATTTGGCACAGCGTACTGAATTAAGGCTAAAATGATGTGTGCTAAGTTTCATGAAAATCGGTTCAGATTTATATATAGCTCCCATATATGTTTTCGTCAGATTTTAGGTAAATGGTGCACCAATGTCCCTAAATATCTTTCGATTTGCACAAAATTTGACACAGCGTACTGCATTAAGCCAAGTGCTAAGTTTCGTGAAAATCGGTTCAGATTTATATATAGCTCCCATATATATTTTCGTCTGATTTTAGCTAAATGGTGCACCAAAGTCCCTAAATATATTTCGATTTGCACTAAATTTGGTATAGCGTACTAAATAAAGTCTAAAATCATGTGTGTTAAGTTTCATAAAAATCGGTTCCGATTTGATATAGCTCCCATATACATATATTTTCGTCCGATTTAAGGAAAATGGTGTACCAAAATCCCCATATATCTTTCGGCTTAGATTTCGATATAGTTTTCATATATAATTTCACCCGATTTGAAGTAAATGGCGCACCAAACTCCTTATGTTTATCAGATATGTATCCAAATAATCAGCGGGTGTGTTTTATCCCATTGCAAGAAGGAACTCTATATCTGACCAAATGAAAAATTTAGTATAGGTTGCAGGATGATATGTTTATGGGTTCAATTTCATTTTACTGATCCTTCAAAAATGCGACGTCTGTTAAGATTCATCTGTTGAATATACCAAAAGTGGTGAAGGGTATCATATAGTCGGCCCCGTCCGACTTTACTACTTTCCTTACTGGTTTGAATCTGGGTTCTTGTTTTTATTTGTAAAAGATTTTATTGGTGCTTAGATTACTTAATTTAAAAATTTTAGCAGTTTTTTTTAATATTTTCAAAAAAAAAAATGCAGTAGAATAAAAAAAATACGCAATGTTTTCACTTCAAAATCGATGAGTTTTCATAAAAACCGTTATATATAGAAAAATTACATGCAATAACTTTTCTATTTTCATACTTAATCTCTTAAGTTCAGTATATCTAAGTGTTCTGTATTATGTATTTTTTAAAATACTTCCAACGAAGCGAGGACTGATCAAAAAATGTTTACCACAGAAAATGTTTTAATAACGTGATCACCACTGTATATATAAAATAAATGATAAAGCTTGGTTCAGCCTACCGCGCATAACTAGTACTCATTTGATCTATTTACCTTTTCCTATTTAAAACTACTTGTTTCCAAAATACGTTTGTATCAAGTTAACTTTGTTAATATTTTAAAATTAATATTTTTCAGCATTTCGTTCATCATTCTATAAAAAATAATTTGTCTTTTAATTACTGAGGTCCAACAATTCCGCATTTCCCACAACAATAACTCCAATAACCCTTTACCGGGGAACACTCATCGTTTAGTCATACTATTGCAAAAATAACAATGGCAACCCACCAAACAAATCAACAAACTCAGATAAAAATTCCCTGTTCCCGATCAAAGCTCTCTAAGTCAATAAAAGAAGAAACATCCAACAGCAACAACAACAAAAAACAAACCAGTCTTATTTGCCACAGACACAAACATGATTCGTAGTGGTAACTGCTCCAAACAGAAAAAATGAGCAGCAGCATTGTGGTTTAGATCAAAGCTCAATTTAGTCTGCTTCAAGCATTCTGTGAGATTGCATTCGAAATGTGGCGGAGTTAATGAAGTGCAGTTCGCTGTCAGTGAGGCAAACAAATGTTTTGGCCATAACAAAAAGTGGGAAGTGAAAAACGAGACCGCAGTGAATAAATGCAGATACATTTTTTAACAAAAAAAAATGATGGAAAAAACAATACTTTTTCTTGTGAAATCATAATGTAAACGCTTAATTATATAGTGTTCGGTATCAACGACAAACAAAAAAGAGAGTTAAATTGCCAGTTAAAAGCGTCATTAATTTTGCACAAATAAAAACAACAACAAAAGGAATTTGCAAACACATTTTGTGATAACAATCTTTGAAAAAAACAGCAACAACATTTTGTGTGTCTTTTTTTGTTTATGTATACGGAAGCGCAAAAATCTATTTGCCGTTCAGACCTGGAGTTTGGTATCCGAAAAACGTCCATACACACGAAAAAAAAAACAAAAACGCATCGTTCGGTTCGGTTTGTGGTACTGATCGACTAACAAACAAATAAAAACCCAACAAAAAGCCAAAAAAATCGAGAAAAAAAAAACATTTAAACCTAAACCTCAACTCTCAATTTGAAACCGGTTTCAATTTTGTTGTCATCGTGATCTTTGTGTTGAGTAAGCGATATTTTGCTGCTGCTGGGTTGGTGTGGGAATTTTCTGTTGAAGTTCTCCCCACTCAGAGTGGAGTCGAGTGGCGGCGGTGGAGAAAGAGAAGTGCATGTGCAGTAGTGATTCTTTTTTGTTGTTTCGTGAGATTTGTTTTTTCTGTTTTTGTTGTTTTCATCTTTTGCTCTCAAATCACGCCAACAAACTCTGGTGTGTAGTGAAGTGTAACAATAAAGTTGAAAATCAAAACAAAGTAAATAAATGAGACATAGCATGTAGAGAGCATGCGGATCAGTGGAGCAGAAGCATCAACGATAACATCAACAACAACATCATCATCGTCAATATGAACATTAGCAAGAGTAACAACAATAGTTAAAATGAAGCGGTTAAATGAACACAACGATTGCAATATGGCAACATCTATTGAGAAAGGTAAGTAAGTGTGTTGAAATACAACTCTGGTTTGAAATTGTAACAATAGAATTACATACGAAGTACAGTCGCACACACGATTGTAATTAACATTTTCGTATTACAAGTAGTAATGGATTCCATGCGGACAGTAAAATACTAAAATATTATAGGGGGGAGTATTGGCGCCAAGTAATTGGTTAGTTTGTAAATCAATGTCGAGTTAAAACTTTAAATTTTAAATGAATGAACTTAAGCTTAGCAGATATCGAAAAACCTACATACCCGTTATAATAATTTTAAACCGTGTAGACTATGGGGTAGGGTGTTAAAGTTGTCATTCCATTTATAAATCGTCGAACATCCAATACATGTATATATTTGTGATAAAAATAAAATTTTATGTCGAATTGAGCAACTCTATGTTTCCATAATTATGAGAATGGTTTATCATCTTGGGGGAACTGGAAGTCCGTGTAGAAAACACGGATTCTAACTTTTGCTGTTGAAACAGACAATAGGATTGCCAATTTAAATGATAAATCTTATTGACAACGTGGTAAACATCATAGATATCTTGTCCTGTCCCAGAGATACAGCTGGAAACTCAGTTTTTATACCATCCACTACAAAGTGGAATATGCAGTGTCGGCCAAAACATAAATTTGTCATTCCG
This sequence comes from Musca vetustissima, assembly GCF_032173495.1. Lineage (NCBI taxonomy): Eukaryota > Metazoa > Arthropoda > Insecta > Diptera > Muscidae > Musca > Musca vetustissima. Next base: position 27,775 of record NW_026886190.1, read on the forward strand.
TTTGCAACACCTCGAAATATTCACCGGAGAGCTCTGAAATGTTGCACTAACATTGCTAGTACTCCTAGGATGTTTGGTATTGCAAATTGGATATATCTATACTTTAGTTTTGTCCGCTTGCATTTCCAACTTAAAATGTTTTTTAAAGTTCAAGTTCGAAGATGGGATATATCGGTGCACGTTTACGCATAGCTCTCATATAACGGTACCTCCTAATGTTCGGTATTGTGCGGTTCTTGTGCGCGTTTTTCATCCGAATTCGCTCAAATTTGGTACATTGGGTTCCTATTGGGTACTAAATGTCTCCACAAAAAGTTATGAATATAGGTCCACGTTTTTCTACTGAATGCGATGGAATTTGGTATTTTGTAGTCGTATATGGTAACAAATCTCCCTACCAAAAATTATTAATATTCACCCCCTTTTTAGCGGTAGTTCCCATATAACCCCCTTTTTATACCCTTCACCACACTGTGGGTATTATGTCTTTGTTCATATGTTTGTAACAGGCAAAAATAATCGAGATAGACCTTGGCTCCTTTTGAGAATATGCATAGAATCACTTTCTGAGTCGATTTATGCATGTCCGTCTGTCTGTCCGTCCGTCCATGTATTTTTGTTAACAAAATGCAGGTCGCATTTATGATCCGATTTGGATGAAATTTGGCACAGGTCACTTGATTGGCCCAAGAACGAACCCTATTGAAATTGGAGAAAATCGGTTCAGATTTAGATATAGCTCCCATATATATTTTCGTCCGATTTTATGTAAATGGTGCACCAATGTCCCTATATATCATTCGATTTGCATGAAATTTGGTATAGCAAACTAAATTGAGTCTATAATGATATGTGCGAAGTTTCATGAAAATCGGTTCAGATTTGGATATAGTTTAGATATATATAGTTTCGTCCGATTTTATGTAAATGGTGCACCAATGTCCCTATATATCATTCGATTTGCATGAAATTTGGTGTAGTGAACTAAATTGAGTCTAAAATAATGTGTGTGAAGTTTCGCGAAAATCTGTTCAGATTTAGATATAGCTCCCATATATTTTCGTCCGATTTTATGTAAATGGTGCACCAATGTCCCTATGTATCATTAGATTTGCACGAAATTTGGCACAGCGTAATGAATTAGGTATAGAATGATGTGTATTAAGTTTCGTGAAAATCGGTTCAGATTCAGATATAGCCCCCCATATACATTTTCGTCCGATTTTATGTAAATATTGCACCAAAGTCCCTATATATGCTTCGATTTTCACGAAATTTGGCACAGCGTACTGAATTGAGTCTAGAATGATGTGTTTTAATTTTCGTGAAAATCTGATCAGATTTAGATATAGCTCCCATAATAATTTCCTTCGATTCTAGGTAAAGTGCACCAAAGTCCTTATATATCCTTCGATTTGCACGAAATTTTACATAGCGTACTGAATTAAGTCTAGAACGATTCGGTTTAAATTTCGTGAAAATCTGTTCAGATTTAGATATAGCTCTCATATATATAGTTTCGTCCGATTTTAGGTAAATAGTGCACCAAAGTCCCAATATATCCTTCGATTTGCACGAAATTTTGCATAGCGTACTGAATTAATCTACAAAGATTCGTGTTAAATTTCGTTAACATCTGTTCAGATTTAGATATAGCTTCTATATATATTTTTTCGTCCGAATTTAGGTAAATAGTGTCCCAAAGTCCCTATATATCCTTCGATTTGCACGAAATGTCGATATGAGTCCACTTTCAGGTATTTTCCCTCTATTTTCATTTCAAGTACCTTTCAGTATATCTATGGTGGAGGGTATCCGAAGTTCGGCCCGGCCGAACATAACGCTTTTTCACTTTTCTAAATTGGTTTTTGGTTCCCTTAAAGGACATTTACTCGCGTATTACAAGGAACAGAGGAACTTTTACAGAGTGTGTAAGAGATATTCATTTGAATTTTTACACAACATAAAGTCTGATATTGCGAAAAATTCTGCTTCATTAAATCAAAAATCTCGATTTTTGATTGATGCCGGTCTTGCAGCAAATGAACGTTATGGATTCACCCTAGGACCAAATAAATGAGCAGCGGCAAATTTCATCTCATTCATTGGGGTGCGTAGGTTCTATATTGTAACACTTTTCATTATTTCATTTCATTTTCACACTTTCATTACGTTCGACTTGAGAGAGAAAAACTAACATAAATCATATGATGATCATCGCCCTAACAGTTAAAAAGTTAAATAAAATACATTGAACTTGCTGAAATATGTCTATAGGTTAAAGATATATTTAAAAATTTGAATTATTTTTTTTAATTTCTCAGTATCACGGCTTTAAATTCACACAAAATTCAATAAAAAAATCAAGTTACTATCTTGTGCGTTTCTTAACAATTAAAGAGCATGCCTTCTGAACAGTTCCAACGAATCAAAACTAAACAAACCATGACTTTTGCATTCCAAGTGGTCAAGTCAAGTCATTGTGGGAAAATAATTCCATTTCCGGAAAATCCGCAATGTCATTTTCACTTTCAGAACTGACAGGCTGTATATTTGTTTGTCTTATCGATTCTTTTCAGTAAAAAAATAGCAATGCGACCAAACAAATATAAATCGATTATCTGTGTTTACCAACGTTTTACCTGTTTATTCATTTCCCTTTAGTGAACTAGAATTTTCATAAATTGTCGTGCACAAGGGAAATATTATTTCAATAAGAAAAGGGACATACAAATTAAATCAATGAATATTGAAATAGTTTGTCATAAATAATTGCACCCTACCATTCGTCGGAAATATCGGACCACATTCTGTATTTTTAGGAAAAATATTCATTAAAAATTGCTGAAATTTGTATTTGGTGTACGTTGAATTTTCGGTATAGGTCCACTTTTGGGTATGTACCCTATATTTTCGATGCTAGTATCTGTTAGTATACCTATGGTGGAGGGGATCCAAAGTTCGGCCCGGCCGAACTTAACGCTTTTTTCACTTGTTGTATTTCTTTTCGAGTCGATATATAGACCACAATTATAAGCCGAACGTCACAACAGAACCCACGGTGAATGGAATATGCACAAGTAATTAGAAGGACTATACTGAATATTAGTAAAATTCGGAAAATATATCATTGTAAGGAAGAGGTGCTATTGACGTCTAATCGGGCAAGAGGGTGCAACTATCACGAAATATTGCCCAGGTTCGGAAAAAATGCACAGAAAGTTAGAGTTCCCTGGTAGTTGTGTGGGGTATCGTATGCTCAGCCCCGTCCGCTAATACTTATGGTATGAAATTGACTAAAAACTGTATTTTTGTAATTGTGTTCCGATGGGATTTAAAAAGGATCTATTTGATTTCTTACGACTTTCTAGTTAATCCACAGATTACGTTGCCGGTGTATGAATGTGAGATGGTTAACTATTAATCTGATATCAAATATATTGATGCAAGAAAACGTATATCCCCCCATAAACGAATATCCCCCATGCCGTAATTTTGTTAATGGGATATACATATCCTCATATAGTTTGAAATCATAATTACCAAGCTAGATAATTTAAACATCGCAAATTTTTACCCAAGCTCCGGATTTAGCTTCGCAGAAATTTAACAAGAATAGAATTGACCTCCCTAACCGAAAACCTAAATGTTTTCAAATTTCTGTGGATAGATCGAGTGCTCATTTCGAGTTGTTAAGTCAATGTTTATGCCTTAAAAATGACAGCAGAAACTTTACCGATAATAATGAATACTGCCATAAATCAATTTAAGTACTTTATTGATTGTTTTTTTCTTAAATTTTGAAAAATTACTTGTTAACGTGTTGTATCCGCTACATGCCTATCAAAAATATCGATTGGAAACCTTTTTTTTATTTGTTATGTCGTTCATTATGACATGTTGTCTTTACATCACCGAAACATTTATTTAAATTATTTTTCCCCAAATGAAGTACTGCAAGTTGTGGTTACAAGTGGACAATTAAGACAATTGTTAACCCTTAAATCACTTCCAACAAAGCCAACGATTTTCTTTACAAAAGTGTATCTGACAAACTTTAAAAATCCCATTGAAAGCAGTAGCTTTTGAGGGTAATTTTATATTGAAACAGTTATTTCCGGAATCAAGATCATGACATTTAACTGGCAAAATAGCATTTGGTTTCAAGTGATGACATTCCGTTAAACATACATACTCGGAGAAGGGTTAAATGGTGGTTGATATGCCATTGGCTGCGTGTTTGTATTTCATTAAGCAATTGAACATTTTCATAAAAAAATAACTCAAAGACAATCAGACATAAAATCCACATAAAAGTAATAACAATAAACCGTTTTCATCAATTTTTTTCAGTAACAGAAACTATGTTAAACCAATAAAAATTGCTGACCACCTTGTAGCATTCATGGATTCATTGATGGTACTTTTTCTGTTCCTTTCATTCACCGTTGGCCATAAAAATCTAGAACTTGGTTTACTGCTACTGTTATTACTACCATTTCCATTACTATGCTCCTGCTTCTTCTTCTTTCTTCCAATTCAATGAAATAATCATTCGAAGCGTCAAATATTTACTTGTTGCACGCAAGCGCATTGCAAACGACGACGTCGACAATAACTTCCTTTCTATCTGCGTTCACCAAATTGTTCACCATTTGAACATCCGCTTCGCAATGGAAATTTTCATAGAGACGAAATAGAAAGAGAAGAAATCAAATAGAATTCAATGTAATCTAATAAACGTAACCACATTTCCCCTTTGCTTTGAACAACAAACCAAATTCATTTCAGAGGACATTGTTGCGTGTTGCAACTTGTCTTGTTGTAAGGTCAAAAAGAGATAAAAACGACTATAAAAAATTACACACTGTAAAAAATCAAAAAGAAAAGAAGAAACATTGATTTATTACTTTTTAAATGACAACTGTCAAATAAGTGTCAGAATATTCATTTCCGCAAAGGTGTGTGTGAGAATATGAATCGTTTTATTACATGTCTATATAAAGCGAATATCGATAACTGGGAATTTGATACCTATAATAACATGTACACATGTACTATAAAACAAGTAAATCCATTTCCATTTCCTACGTTTAATCTAACTTATGGTGTTGGATCATAATATTCTTCTTTTGCGTGGTAGTCTAGACACTAGTCAGGTTCCACTGTCATATAGCAGCATAGAAGTTATACAGACTTCGGATATTGTAAGCTTTTGTTTTCTTGGATACATGTGACCTTCTCCATACAACTTGCAGTCGTCTGAATGCTGCTCTCATAAGTCCCGATATAATTAATGCTTTGTGCATATGTTTGTAACAGGCAAAAGGAATCGAGGTAGACCCATGGTTCTTTTTGACAATATGCATAGAATACCTTTCTGAGTCGATTTACGTATGTCCGTCCGTCCGACTGTTGATGCTAAATTATAAACAAAATACAGGTCGCATTTATAATCCGATTTGGATGAAATTTGGCACAAGTCTCTTATTTGGCCTAAGGACGAACCCTATTAAAATTGGAGAAAATCGGTTCAGATTTAGATATAGCTCCCATATATAGTTGCGCCCGATTTTAGGTAAATGGTGCACAGAAGCGTACTTAACGTAGCTTAATTAAGTCTAGAATAATGTGTCTGTCTGTCCGTCCGTCTGTTGATGTTAAATTGTACAGGTCGCATTTATAATCCAATTTGGATGAAATTTGGCACAACTCACTTATTTGGCTCAAGTCCGAACCCTATTGCAATTGGAGAAAATCGGTTCAGATTTAGATACAGTTCCTATATAGTTGCGCCCGATTTTAGGTAAATGGTGCACCAAAGCCCCTGAAAAGCATTCGATTTGTACGAATTTTGGCATATCATACTGAATTAAGTCTAGAATAATGTGTGCTAAGTTTCGTGAAAATCGGTTCAGATTTAGATATAGCTCCCATATATAGTTTCGCCCGATTTTAGGTAAATGGTGCACTAAAGACCACATATATCTTTCGATTTTAGTATAGCGTACTGATTTGGGTTTGAAAGGTTTTTTGTAAAGAAGCTATTAATAGCTTCTGGGGAGAATATCCCAACAAAAAACTAAGGGAACTGATGAGGATCAGTGGTGAGATCCGAAACTATAGTCTTCCCTGCCTTACCCCTCGGCGGACAATGCCATACATTCCCCACTAATAAATAGTTGTTTTTTATAAAAACAACAAACTGGGATTAAGCCTGACTATTTTGCAAAAACAAAATACAAATGGTATCCCAAATTACCCGCCAAACAGTACTGATTTAAGTATAGAATGATGTATGCAAAGTTTTGTGAAAATCGGTTCAGATTCAGAAGAATCAATATAAACAATGTTTTCCAGTCATATCATAGACTCTACTGGAGACCAGAAATTCAAAATTGCAGAATTTTTTGATGGCAAATTTCCTAAAGTTTAAATCATATTGTAATGGCATTTATTTGCAAATAAGTTTCTCGGCTACACTGTAATGGATAACGGGCGGGATTATAATATAGTGTAAATCGCTATGCACACGAGATATAAGTTTCGGCAAACTTTAAATGGGAATTTTTTATCCAACCACAAAACAATAACGCTCGACATTTAAAATACCGAAACTTGGGGCTATGTCTCAATGAGGACCGATAAAGTTCATTTTCGAAATTAATCTTTAATTTTTTGTATCTTGATAACCTCCGAAGGTAATATGATAACAACAGATATACAGGGCGACGGAAATGACTAAATTGTCAAAGAATTCCATATTTTGTGGATATAATCTGACAATTTCATGTTTAGAATATCATCCATACTATGGTGAAATACGCTTACCTGGGCACAGCCTTTAAAATGCGAGTTAGCATGAGTTAGCTATTTTAATATAAACCAATAAGGATAGTAGTAAAGTCGGACGGGGTCGTCTGTTTGATAACCTTTACCACTTTGCCTATAATAAAGAGTTGCATTCTAAGAGACCATTGACATGAAATTGTATTAAATTAAATATGTGATCTGTGTCTATATGTGAACCGACTTAACTCTACGATCAATAACCGGGTACATTTGTACCTTTTTATACTCTCCACTATAGTATTCGAAGTAATCATTTCCTATCCTATAAAGTATATATTTTTGATCAGCCTCTTAACGAATTGAGAAAAATTTTAGAGTTGCCTTTTGTTTTCAGGTAGGTTAAGTTCGAAAATGAGTTATATCGATTATTTGATTATTCAAGCGAATTCTCTGAAATTTGGTATAATGGGTTCTTATTGGGTACCATATGTCTTCACTAAAAATTAAAAATATCGGTCCATTTTTTTTTTTTTTTTTTGTTATCCCCCAAATTTTCCGTATTTCGGGGTTCAACCGAATTCGGGCTCATATTGCGTACATCAATCCACACATATGTTATTGGTGACCAAAATTAATTTCATTAGAGCGAATTTAGAAAATCGATTTAAATCAAACTAGTCATTACAACACAGTGCGCTGTTCAAAATGAAATCTCAATTGGACACCAGTTCATTATTTGGTGCACAATTAACATGAAGTCAGTCGAAAATATATATTATATCTATATTTGCATCTGAAACAAAATGCAATATTCTAGTATCAACATCAATGAATCGGACACACTTTAACCCTTTGGTGCACCAGTTTCATAAAATTGGTTGAAAATTTATAAGAGATCTATATCTAAATGTAAACTTCAATAAAACATTGCACACGTTATGTTATACTAACGTTAGTACGTTATGAAAATGTTGTCCCAATCAGTCTAAATTTGAATCTTTGCTTCACCATTCGCTAAAAATCGGACGAAAATGTATATGACAGGTATATCTAAATCTGAACCTATTTCAATAAAACTTGGCTCACGTTAGGCTATCCCAATTTCAGTACGTTGTGCATATCAGTCTAAATTTAACTCTTTGGTATACCATTTGCTAAAAATCGGAGGAACATATATATGGGAGCTATTACAATTTAACAGACTGATATGCATCAATTGACTCAGAAAGTGGTTCTATGCATACTCTCAAAGGAACAATGCGCATATTTAGTTTCCTTTTGGCTTTTACCAGAAATGGTCCGTCAGGAACAGTGACGTAAATAACATACATTTCCGATGTAACAGAATATATAATACATGTGACAGAAATGTCGGAATCCCATCCATATAAAATATTCAACAAATATAAAATTTCAACATTTACTTCTCTATAAAGATGAGAATTGTTTATCAGTTCTAGTAAAGAAAAGTCAGATATATGTAAAAATAATATTAGGTTGGGAAAAATAAATCCATTATTTTTCGGTAGATGCCTGTACTGACAGATTTCTCGTATAGTACCGATCAAACAATTTCAGTTTTAAGCTCGTTGGAAGGGTGAATTGGTCCATTTAGTTGTGAGTTACAGGGTGCTCAAAGTGGAAGTTTAAGTTTTTCTTCGACAAAGACGAAACTGTAAGCCAAGCGGCTAAAATTGTGAATGGTGTTTATGGTTCCGATACTGTAACAGCCAATTATATGTTATTTTGGTTTCGTAGAATCCGTTCAGGATTTTTTCATGTTAGAGTTGCACTTCGCACATGTAAGCCGGTCGTCAAAAATGTCGATAAATCAGAGAAATGATCGAAGTTGACCGGCATGTTAACAGTCGTAACATCGCCCAGGAGCTAAAAATCTACCATAAAACTGTTTTAAACCATTTATAATTGACCAGAAACCACACACATCTACAGTGACTCGTCAAAAACTTCGGGTGCTTGATTGGGAAGTTTTAATGCATCCGACATATAGTCCAGACTTGACACCAAGCAATTATCATATTTTTCTTGTATTTGCATTTTCTTAAATGATGAAAAAATTGGTATCTAGGGAGGATTGTGAAAATCGACTACTAGAGTTTTTTACAAATAGAGATTAGAACTTCTATGAGAGAGGCATTATGAAGTTACCTTAAAAAGGGCAACAAATCATGCAACAATGGTGCATATTTACATACAGTTCCTACAGTTCCTACATACAGTCCTACAGTTCATATAAAAATAATGAATTTATTTTTCCCCCAACATAATTATATCCTTGATAGACAGGTATATGACGTTTTTGACGTCTACACCTTTTTGACAGTCGAAAATCTAAAAGACATAATACCTGTGTATAAAAGGCTATAAAAATTGAAACCAGTGCACAAAGCGCGTTTCAGAACTGTTTTGAAGATTGGCGAAACGATTGTACTGAATGTAATACATTATTTTGGATTTTCATTGCATAGAAAATCTCGCCCAAGTCTCCGGTTAGGTGACATACTATTAGGCATCTCCTGTTTTGAGGTATTTTAGCGATTTTTACCATGATTTTGAAGCAAATTGGTTTTAATTGTTATTTTGGGTTCTCAATGGATGGCAAATCTTCTTACCAAAAACTATAAAATATCGGGTCACGATTTTAGGTATTGTGAAAATTGATGGCATACAAGATCGGTCTAATTTTCAACGTTTTTCCAATTTTTTGCAAACATTTAAAAGCCCAACTGTATATGCTTTAGCAGATTTAAATTTAAGGCCCTACTACACTTCACATTCAGTATTTTACTCTTCGAAAAGATTTACTTGTCCAACTATTTTATGCTAAGAAAACAACATGGCAACAAACTTTGCAGTAAAGCCTTGGCATTTATATTTCTTTAAAATTGCAAAAAACAAAAAATAAAAAAGGAAACTAAATATTTGTTTAACTTAAAGAAAAATTATCACACGTATATTTCTTAGTAACGGACAACAAATCGAACTACAAACATATTTCACTGTGTGGCTTAGTGGGCAAACAGAAAGAGGTGTGAGTTCAATAAAATAGATGACTTTAAACCGTAAATACAATAAAAGGACAAACGAAAGAAAGATAGGCGATCTGTGAAATGCAGCATAGCATTGTTGACTTTTACTTAAAAAAGCCGGGACTTAACATTTTATGACTTTATGACACCGAACAGCGTGTAGTGTTGCCCAGTCAGTTAGCCAGGCAGACAGGCAAACAAACAACAATGAAGAAATTCCCTCAGATTAAGATAGTAGCAAAGGTTCATTTTTTTAAACAGAGGGAGTGAATAGTATACGAAGAGAGAATGAATTCGGTTTTGGTTTGGAAGAGAGTAACAGGCAGAGAGTTTTAACAATACATTTCCGAGGGAAACACAAACAAAATTCCCAATTAGAGTTAAAATGCGGCATAACAGTTATTGAAGGGGGTTCATCCAATGCAATGAACACTAACATACTAGAATGAACGCACATACACGCGACCACACACACAGATAAAGCAAAAACGTAAACAAATCACACACACACACACACGAACAGCTACCGGTAAACAACAATGGAAAAAGTATCTGAAAGATACTCCACTGACGATGAACACGAACGGCACCACTACACCACCATTGGCGTTGTATTGTTTAGTTCGTACTGTTTAGTTATTGACGAGAACTTGAGCCGGTTGGTTGTCAAGCCAGATATTTTCCGTATGAAATACAAAAGCCGTTGTTACACAAAAAAAACAATTTTCTTGGATTTGAAAAATTATTTAAATACTGATTTTTGTTGTTGTTCTTTTCGTTTTGCGAGTGTATGTGTGTTCAGTTTTTGTTTGTTTTTGTAAACAAAGGAAAGATAAATTAAATGCTGGAATTGTGCAAAATTTGCAATTTTTTCTGTTGCGTAAAGAAGCAAATAACAAAGTACGGAAAAATAATAATAATCCAGGTGTAACAATAAATAATTGAAAAACGTGTTGCGAAGTAACCGCGTTTTTGTTGTCATAAAGAAAAAAAATAGTGGTGGTTAAATTGAAATTTAAATTGTGTCCCTTTTTTTGATTTGGGGTTGATGTTTAGATCAAGGTGATAATAACAACAACATCAACATCCAACGTGGTTTAATTGTTCCGAAACATAAATTAAGGTAAATTTCACAATACCGCTGCTGCTGCTCTAATTATCATTTGCTGGAAATTTGGATTTGATTCTTCATCTATGTGACAGTTTTGACAATTCAACAATTGAAATGCGTGTTTTTTGGTGTGTTTCTAAAATCAAAAAACATGTAGTAGGCAACAAAAACCACATTAATTGAAGTGATGTTACTGGCCGAATTTAAAGCCCATTTAATTACTTCTCTAGAATTTTGTGTGAACCAACAATTGTGTTGAAAAAAGTTTTAAAAGTAAACATAAAACAAAGAATAATTAAGAGAAAATTTAACAACGTTGTAGTAAAGTGTGGTTTTTAATAGTGCCATAATAAAAGTGCGTTTTAACTACAATTACAAAAAAAAAAAGAAAAAAAAAAAACAAAACAAAAAGAAAGAGATGAGAATGATTTATGCGATATCTTTACCAAAAAACTACTTTTGAACAAAAATTTCGAATAAAAATAATTACAAAATTTACCCAAGGAATATGTGTTCTAAATTATTTCTTAAACATGTGAATTAAATTGGATAATAAAAATACACACGCCCTATCATTGGATTTATGAAATTAAAAAAAAAACAAATAGTGTAAAAAAAATAAAAAATAGAAAATTAAAAATATTTTTAGAAATATACTCGTTATAATTTTTAAGTGATTAATCTTTAAACTACTAGAATCAAAAATTCATACATTATCTACTGTCGACTCTGCATTGCAGCCATTCAATTAAATCACACAAATATCGGATATATGGAATTGCACAGTGGTACATTTTAATAGTTATTCTTATATTTTACAAATCGGAAGATTGCAACTGATATGGGATAACATTTTTCTCGGAATGTTAAATTACACCCCCTATATCGGTTTAAACCTGTTAAAATATGTTAGAGATCTTTTATGGAAAGAAAGATTTTAATGGATTTGAAATCTTCTATAATAGGAAGACCTATTGTGGACAGAAGACAGTCTGACAAAACTTATATCGAGAAAAAATATTTCGGATATTTCTAAAGTTCTCCAATATACATATACGATAATCTGATCGACCAATTGATCAAATCGGTCCGAGTCCATCTTGACTGAGGCTTGGTAAATATGTTATGTTGTGTAAAGTTTGGCTCAAATTGGACATTCCATTCGCCTAATATTGAATTTATAAATACTGAAAAGTTTGGCCATTTGTGGGGGAGGTACCAGAAGTAATGAGCCAATAGGTCCCATCTTCGGTCTAGATGAACTTTATATGATCGACCAATTGATCAAATCGGTCCGACTCCATCTTGACTGAGGCTTGGTAAATATATTATGTTGTGTAAAGTTTGGCTCAAATTGGACATTCCATTCGCCTAATATTGAATTTATAAATACTGAAAAGTTTGGCCATTTGTGGGGGAGGTACCAGAAGTAATGAGCCAATAGGTCCCATCTTCGGTCTAGATCTAGGCTTGGTAAAGATAATAGGTTGTCTAAAGTTTGGTTTTAATCTGACAATTCCTTTAGTCTAATATTAAATTTCTAAATATTGACAATTTTTACCATTTGTGGTTGAGGTACCAGAAGTAGTGGACCAATGGGTCCCATCTTCCGTATAGATCTAGACGTGGTAAAGATAATTGTTTGTACAAAGTTTAGCTCAAATCGGATAGTCCGTACGCATGATATTATAAAACACATTTATAGCACTTCAAATTTTCTGAAACGGATATTCCGATGAGGCACATTTTTGCCGTATTAAAGGGTATATAACCCCATTCGCTATTAGGCTGAGGGAATAATTAAAAAAAAAAAAATCTGAGTCTCCCAGGAACAAGAAATGCCAAATTACAGATCATTTTGTGGGGAAATTCTACTAAATCCTTCAAAAACACCGAAAATGTGGAGGTACAGTTATATGGGTATACCAAAAGGTGGTCCAATATATTCTCTTTCGTACAATACCGAACAACCTGCATAACTATGTTTTCATCCGATCAAACCCCACAATATACCTAAAATTTGCGGGACATTTATGTGGGATCAATATCAAAACATGGACATATATCGAAAAAAATGCTCAGATTTGTTTTCGCCCACATTAAATTCTAAGTACCAAACTACAACCACTTCGTTGGTCTAAAAACCTTCTAAATACCGAAAATGGGGAGGTACATACATATGGCGGGGTGGCTATACCAAAACGTGGACATATATATCCTATTTACAATATAAAGCTACTACTCCTAGCTTAAGTGGATGGGTATAATAAAGTTTTTGGCACATTTGATCCACTAAATCTATCAGACCTAAAGGTGCCATCAATAGCCGGAACTGAAATTTCATACTAAATTTCATGACGATCGGACTTAATTGGACCGATAATTAGTAGTTATGATTCATTTAAAATTCAGATAGATCTTCTGTAGTTATTCTATGGACATAATACAATTTATATGTATATTGTAGACAGAATACCTTTTAGAGGACTTCTGTGAAGAAAAGACCTTCTAGAGGTTCATGGGCAGATATTTCTATACAGGTCTTATATGGACTGAACACGAATACCCTTTAGAAATCGTCTCTGGACAGAAGTCATTATACACATCTTCTGGAAACAAAATAAGTCTTCTGTTAATGAAATGCCTTGTAGATGTTTTCTATGGACAGAAGGTTATCTGGAGACCTTTTGTAAGCATTGGATTTCTGTGGAGAGAAGATATATTATAGTGTTCTATGAACAGAAACATAGTAGAGGTCTTTCACGAATAAAATGAATTTTGGGGGTGCCATGAACAGAAGATTTGTTATGATATTTTATGGATAGAAAGTCTTCTATTATAGACTTCAATGAAAGGTAAATAAGTCTTCTATGAATGAAATAACTTGTAGTGGTTTCCTCTAGTCAGAAAATCTTCTAGAGGTCTTCTGTGAACAGTGAATTTCTATGAAGAGATAGGGTTCCCCGGACAGAATACACTATAGAGGTCTTTCAAGGATAGAAGACTTTTTTGGGGGTCTTCTTGGACAGAAGCCTCGTTAGCGATCTTTTATGGACAGAAAGCTTTTAATTGATTTGAAATTTGAAATCCTCTATAATAGGAAGACCTGACAAAACCAATTGATCTTATATTGGAGGAAGAACTGCTATAAGAGTAATATAGAGCGAAGGGCTTCTAGATATGTTCTACCAGAGATGTCTTTTAACAACAAATGAATTTTGAGCATTCTCTTTCACGAGATAGTTCATTTCTCCAAAAGGAACTAGTTGCTTTTTACCCAAAAGGGAAATGAAGCAGTTTCACACTATATTATTCATGGAATGATAACTCGATATAGTAAACGAAAATTTGCCCAAATATATTGAATTGGTTTGCAGTCAACTGAGAACTTCAAATTTACATTTCATAAAGATTGTTTGAAAAATTAAAAAAATTCAATTTGAATGTTTCGAAAAAAAATATTCTGCCTTTACAAAAGTATAATAATGTTTGTTCTGAAAACGCCAATCTGATATCAATTATTTTCCATTATGCAGAGTCGACTAAAGATAAATTATATATTGATATTAAAATGTTCCTAAAAATTTCAATTTTATGGATGATTCTAGTAATTTAACTGTTAATCCATAATAATTTCATTTCAGGAATAAAAAAGAATACCCACTTGCAATAACAAAACAATGTTGTATTAATTTTTGGGCATTATTTATCGAAATCTTATCACATTTCAATTGTGTCAAAGATATTTTGCAATTTTTTTTTTTTGAAACAAAAATACAAAAGTGACTAATTGAAACTTCCCTCCCCGCAAAAGAAAAAAAAAAATACCCACATAATACAATTCTTTACCGATTCTCTTGTGTGTGTTCTCCAAAAGAAAGCCAACTCTACAAAAACCCGTCAACGGAGCAACCAAGCAACCAACCGTCGTTATCAGTTCAAATAGTACTTGTGTGTACCCCACCACAAAGAGATAGATATACAAACATACATGAACATTTAAACAGCAATCATCAAGGTAAATATACTTATACTTAAAGATATGCCCTGCGAATGTTATGGACAAACTGTGTGGCAGAGAGACAGACATACGGAAAGACGGGCGGACGGACAGATATACAGACGGAGATACACACAGACAGTTATTTCCACAAATGATCACAAAGAGTCAAACCACAAATATGATATAACCCAGCAAACATTTTTGAATTGCAACGTTAACATCTTTTGATATTGTTCTGGTATGATTCTATGGACTCTATATTAAACTAAAACAATGTCTTCATTATAATATCTGTCAATTTATAGTGACATTTAAGATCAAATAGGATTTCCGTTTGAGTTTTCTATTTTTAGGTTCATTCTCCCAAATCATCGAAAAAAAAAGAACAAATCTCACGTGGTATACCACAAAGAACATCTTCTCTGCTGACTGTGGCATTAAATATATTAAAGTCAACATTTTGTGAAATCATATCTCACTGATGAATTATGTTGCTGCTTATGCTTTTAAATATTGAAATCACATTACCAACAACTACAACAACACATACAAAAATGAAACAAATGAAAAATAAATATTATAAACAACACTAAGCCAGAGAGGTACATGAACACCGTCATGAACTCGCTCTCCAAAGATCGTGAAACACTTGTGTCTTGTCTAAACAATGGCATTCGTTGATTGCACGACCATGAGGAGGAGTTCCATTGCATGGATATTTGAACAAAAATTAAAATAAAAAAAAAAAACAAGAACAACAAATACTTTTTATCATCGAACTCTGTCGAACAATTACATGGGGGACAGTGGTTTTGAAATTAAGAAAAAATTCCAAAATTAAAAGTCAAGTATAGATACGGTAAAATTCTATAGTAAAATTTTGTAGAGGCCTCATATACACGAAACGTCTACAAGAGGTACGTAGAGTTTTATATCGCCGTTTGCAGTCCTTCCAAAGAGAGGTCTGTCTTTCTAAAGAGAGGGTCAACTATCGGCAAAAGATAATCTATTCATCTAGGCCTGTAAGTAGGCCTGCAAGACGTTTTCTACAGACAGAATGCTCTCTAGAGGTTAACAATGAAAATAAGACATCCTACAGAAGACATATTTGAGGTATTTATTTCGTTGCCTTCTTGTGAAAAGTGGATCCTTTGTAAACAGAGTTGCATGGGCAGAAATTTTGTACAGGTCTTATGTGGACTGAACACGAATACGCTTTAGAAGTCTTTGGACAGAAGTCATTATAGACATTTTCTGGTAACAGAATAAGTCTTCTGTTAATTAAATACCTTGCATAAGTTTTCAATGGAGATTTTTTGGAGACCTTTTGTAAACTTTGGACTTCTATGGAGAGAAGATATCTTATAGTGTTCTATGAACAGAAAACTACTTGGACAGTGAACTTCTATGGAAAGAAGACATTTAATAGGGTTCTGTGGACAGAATACACTGTAGAGACGTCTTTCATGAACAGAAGTCATTTTTAGGGGGCTTCTATGGACAGTAGCCTTGTCAGAGGTCATTTTATGGAGAGAAAACTTATAATGGATTTGGAATCTTCTATAATTGGAAGATCTATTGTGGACAGAAGAGATTCTGACAATAGAACTTATATTGAGAAAATTTCCTTTGTAGACAGAATTTATTTCAATGGTTTACGTTTCCTGGTCAAAATAACCTATTCGAGGCTTTCGATGGCCACTAGTCTTTTCAGAGATCTTCTGTAGAAAACAAATCCATTAGAGATCTTTTGTGGGCAAATATCCTTTTTGAGGTATTCTATGTACCGAAGTTCTTTGTTATGCCATTAGTGGATAGAAGATATTCTAGGAGTTGGCTGCGGTCAGAAAATGTTCTACAAGTCTACTTTTATGCATAGAAAAAAACATCACCTAAAGGTCTTCGGTGACCCGAAAACCTTGTACTACAGATTGTAGGCGGATTACATATCTTTTTGAGATCTTCTGTGGACAGAAATACTTCAGCGGTCTTCTGTATAACGATGTAATACTAGAGGTCAATGGTGGATAAAATACATTCTAGGGGATTGCAGAAACCCTTCAACAAGTTTTATTCTCTACATAGATAGGTCTATAGGTCTCATGTGTAGAGAGGTGTTCACTGGCCCTCATTCCAAAGATCATTTGTCTATAGATCTCCAGGATACCGCCAATAAGATGAAGGAGATTTTTTGAAGTTTTTGATAGATTCTGCTAGTTTACTTTTCATAGATCTTCAGCATATCGTTGAGATGAAGAACTGAAGACAATCTAGGAGTTGGCTGCGGTCAGAAAACGTTCTACAAGTATACTTCTATGCATAGAAGGGACATCCCACAAAAAGGTCTTCGGTGACCCTTGTACAGATCGTATGCCGATTACAGATCTTTTAGAGACAGATCTTGAGCGGTCTTCTGTATAACGATTTTATTCCAGAGGTCATTGGTGGATAAAATACATTCTAGGGGATTGCAGGAACCCTTAAACAATTTGTATTCTCTACATAGATAGGTCTCCTGTGTAGAGAGGTGTTCACTGGCCCTCATTCCAAAGATCGTATGTCTTCTACAGTTCTTCTGGAATCTTCAATAAAAGGAAGGAGATTTTCTGAAGTTCTTCCAGGACGACATTCTGCTAATTTACTTTTTATAGATCTTCAACATATCGTTGGGATTTTTTTTTTCAATAAGAGGACCCACCCAATTAAATGTATTTTCTACCTAAGTTTGTCATTCTGTGTTAGTTGTATGTAAAAAACTTATTCGAAGAAATGTACGTTGGAGATCCAAATATGTTTGCAGAGAATTTCTATATAGGTCCATTTCCCCACATACATGTCCCCTCGATTTTAGTTATTTGTCATAGACGCATTTTCCGAGCGAAGCGACTGTAGTTTATAATTCTGGGTTAGTTGTGGTCTTCGAAACACAGTATAAAGGTGTTTAGATACCGCCTCCATTATAGGTTTTTATGGTCCTAATTGTCATAATTTGTCATACCCGGTTTTTAGTGGTAAACAAAATTTTTAAATATCATTTACAACATTTTTTAACGTAACCCCCATTATCGGATCGTTCAAGGTCCTATCTGGATTTTCTAACTGAAAGGACTTAATATGGCTCTTAGGATCCATATAGGGTAAATAACTTTTTACAGAACATTTGTAATATAGGCCTACTGATTCCGACTATGTGGAATGTCCATAGCCTTATGTTCAAACTTTTAATTTTTCTGTCTGTAAGTTTATACTCCGTTTCCAGAGAAGATAATAAACCATTTGGGTCCATGTTCCAATATTACTCTTCTCTTTAGGTATTTTCAATTTTCGCCTCATGTTGGATGATCAAATAAATGCCGCTCTGCAGAACAAATCGACGTTTTCAATAGTTTGATATATAGATACATTTCGAAAGATAGAAGCCTTTTCAGAGGCTGACGAAAACCCTCAGAAGAAGTTCTCGCTGAAATTCTTCTCCTAATGGAACTTTAGCAGATGTTCACTTTCTAAAATAACGAAGTCTATTTTTTCTGCTTCCCCTTTTTTTCAAACACACTGTGCCGACAACAACTACTATTTGTTCTTATGCTTAGCAGTCTGCACTGTTTACATTGCACCAAACAAAAATTAAAACATAAATTCCAAGAGCGAATACGACCAAACAAAAACTAAGTCAGAGGTTCTCTAAAACAAACAAGAAAAAAACAACAACAACAAGAAAAACATTTGAAATTCTTTCGTTTACAATTTAGTTTTCTGTCTTTCATTAGAGCTGGGCGAGCATTATTTTGGAAGACAACAAAAAAATCTCTCACTATTTGGGTTAACCAAATTAATTAAAATGAAATCTATTTTGTTAATCTCGAAATTCAACTACAAATTGGGTCAAATTACATTTCGAACAGTGAAAGAGGTCAGCTTGATAGATTACACTTCGCACGCATAATTATCAGTAGATTGTGGACTATTTTTGGGAGCAAATAAACAAACAAAAGCAAAAACTTGGAAAATGTTAAACATTTTTCGCACTTCTATTCCATCATCAGTAGTAAGTTACGCCTCAGCGGTAAAAAACAAGACATCTGTTAGCATTTGTTGTGGATGGAGTTCCAATTCTAAATATAGATGTTGTTCGGGATTATTTACATGCAAGCAATACATTCATTGTAAACCAATGAATTCATTCACAATGGATAACTAAATACTCGAATCTTTGTATAATCCACATACACATTCAGCCCTTGGTTCCCTTGGCAAACACATTTCCGGAAGAATGTAAGGAATCACGTTTGGTGGCTGTGTGTTGATTGGTGTATTTAGCCTAAAAGTGACAGCTGACAACTTACATCAACAGCATCTTGTGACGCATGTTTGAAGGCATTAAGGAAATTATTTAGAGTTCATTTGAAGACGATGATGATGATGACGATTTTACACAACAACAACAGAAATAAAAGAGAAATTCAATGTGTTAAACAAAATAAAGAATCTGGAAATAATCTATGGATCATTAGAAATAGTATTAAGACACGAGACAGTAGCACATTGTGTTTGAAATTTTTAAAAATAAATAAAAATGTTGATAAATTCAGCCGACCCTCCATCATGAGGTGAAGATTCAAAATACCTCAAAATTGATCGGGTTATATTGATATGGGGGCTATGTTATGGTAAATTGCTGTCAGTAGAAAATAAAATAACCAACTTTAGGCATTCGTTTTATAAATTCGGGCTAGGATCCTATACATACCGAAAATGCCAATTTTTGGTATATTGAGAATTTCTCCGAAATTCTCAATATACCAACATTTTATGGAATTTATAGCAAAATGTGGATAATTTTCTGTGCGGAAATTTGTCACCCATTGATAAACCAAAATTTAAAATTGAAGATAATTTTGTTGAAAAAAGTTTATAAAATCCACGAAACGTCAAAAATGTAAGTGCCTTTATGTGGGAGCTATACCGGAAGGAGCTAAAATCGATAAAGCCCTAACTTTGTATACCCTGAAACTTGAGACAATAATATTTTTTGGTGGGCTAATTTTTTTTTATTTCAAAATATAAAATTAAAAGTCCAAAAAAAAAAACGTGAACCCATATATCCCATTTTTATCTCCAACGATTATATGAGTAAACCAGTGAGCGGAGCAGTATAGTCGGACGGGGCCGACCATACGATACCCTACACAACTACCACGGAACTCTAACTCTCTGCGATTGTTTATTCCGAGTCTGGGTAATATTTCGTGATATTTGCCCCTTCTTGCCCGATTAGAGGTCAACAGCACCTCTTCCTTACATTTTCGAATACTCAGTACAGCCCTTCTAATTACTTATCCATATTCGACTTGAAAACACACAAAAAATTAAGTTTTCTGTCCATTTCATCCCAATACTATTATCTGATCATCACCGAAAATTGTAGGCGTTGTCCTTGAGCATAACTGGAACTTCATGGAAAATTTCAAAGCGATCAGCGCGATATTTCCGCCCTCTAATGTGGTAATGGTTTAGTAAATAATATCTGAATACGTAAGCATATGTAAATATTTGAGTGTAACTCCCAGATCTGAGTAGATACATAACTGTATTTGGTAGTAATTTAAAGGCCAACCACTCCTCTTGGATATGCCATCAACTCCTCGGTCTATATCCCTCAGGAGTAAATATATAACCCCCGGAAAAAAAATGTTGTAATTTTTCACACAAAAGTCAGGGTTCATTTGACACGCTAAATATTGACCGATCTTTATCAAAAAAACCATGCTTATTTTTTGGCCCGACCCCCATCTCCACGTAAAATTTCACGATGTTCGGGCCATAATTACGGCCTCTAGAGCGGCCAAAAAAATCGACAAAAATTATGTATTTGGTCCATTTCATCCCCTAAATATTAACCGATCTTTATCAAAAACAATAGGGGTCTTCATTGGACAGAACCCATCCTACATGCAAAATTTCATGAAGATTGGTCCATAACTGTGGCCTGTATCGTGTTTACAAATTATAATGGACATACGGACGGACGGACACACATGTCTAGATCGACTCAGCTAGTTGAGATATAACGATCGGTATACTTAAAGGTGGGTCTAGGACCAATATTTCGCGGCGTTACAAACTCTTGGGGCAACACAAAGCTATAACACCCTGACAACATAGTTGTGTAGGGTATAATTAATGTGCAATGCTCCATCCCAATTTTTGCGATCTCTATAGCTAAATCATGATAATATAAAATGTGTGGGGTCTTTGGTGTATAATTTGGAGTATTTACTATATATTCCATCATGTAATGTATTCGGCCGTGCCGAATAATATCTAAAACCGGAACCCTTATATATGTACTATGCCTATACTGTACACTGTTTGCCCAGAAGATTTGTATCCCACTTTCACATATTTAGTTATTCTTATTAGGAGGCTAGGACCTTTAACATACGGAAATTAGTTTATGATCTACATATGAGTCTGTTTCAAAAAAAATTTTCCGTAAGAACACTGAGCGGTAAATTAGAGTTAATCTATTAGAAAAATCCATTAAACCTTCAAAATAACGAAAATGGGGTGTAACCTTTATATAGAGGCTAAATAAAAACGTGGAACGATATTAATTTGGCATTGTAAAAACCAGGAATATCAAATTACTACCTCTTCGGTGGAAAAATTCGTATAATACATTTATATGAGGGCTATGTCGATATAGAACTTTAACGAAGTAAGGGAATAAATTTTGGGATGGTTATATGGGGATTAAGTCCAATCATGGATCTATATTTAAAATTCTATGGTTTCCACCAAGAACCCGGAATGCCAAGTTACAGAAATTTCGGCTAAAAAGTGGGGAAATATCAAAAAATATATAAGGACACTTATATGGGAGTTATGTCAAATCATGAACCTATATTGAAGAAGGACACAGATTGGAAAATTACAAGCCCGTCGTTGTGAAAATGCTACTAAACCCTTAAAAAAATCCGAAAATGAGGTGGGTATTTAATTGGACATGGACCAATATCGAATATTTGCAGCAAGGAGATTTTTAACGCTCCAGAAATCTAAAATGCAAACATTCAGTCACTTCGGTTTGTGGGCCTTTATATGGGGACCGTATTAAAAAACATCCTCTAAAACACTGAAACGTCAAATTACAAAGTCATCGGTTGGTAAATACAATTAAAATCGTCAAAGTACGGGTATTGAGTCGAAACCTTTATATGGACACCCAAAACATCCAGAATGTTAAATTACAGCTCTTTCTGTTATGGGGAATATACCCAAACGTGGACCGAAAATCTTAGGAGTAGTGGCATGTGCAAAATTTCAAAACTCTATAGCAAGCAACAGGCAGACGGACATACGTGAATCGACATAGAATTTTATTGGTAACAAAAATTATATTCGGTAAAAAATGGGGTCTACAGTGAATATTTTGAGGTGTTGTAAATGCAATGAGAGTAGTGTTGTAAATGGTGGAGAGTATAAATATACCAACGTGGCCTAAATTGTAAATAAACACCTAAATATGTGTGGGAACAGTTACTGCATACGCTTGGCCCACCCACCTAATCATAGAGTATTTTTTACATACACACATCAAAAATTCCATTCACGTAATCAATTATTTATTTATTAATACTATTAAATAAATAAACTATCGTAACTGTCACACATTATGATAAGATTACATGTGGCGTTGGTGGTGATCGTATTTCAAATGAATTAAGTTTAAGGTTAAGGTAGGCCATATTTTCTTTTTGGTGTAATCACAACAAATTACAAAATTCGGTAGCTGATAAATTAGGCAGCCAATGCTTTAGATTTCGTTTTATTTTTTTTCATTTCATAGAATTGAACTTGAATAGATTTCGTTAATCATGAATGAAAACCAGAAAGCTTATCTAGTTTTTTAATATTAATAATACACCAAAAAATTCCAAATTTACAACAAAATTACAAAAAAAATGTATTATTGAAAACCAAAAAAAAAAAAAAATAAATAAAATAAAAAAATATTTCATAATTCCATTACGTATTCATAATTGTAATTAATGATTGCTAGCGTAAAGCATGTAATTCAGCAGATAATTGTTTGGATTTTTTTTCGGTCTGTACTCTACTGAGTTCAATATCGTTTTTAAATTATGTGGTAACGATTTTTTTTTTGTATTTTTGATTGATGGTTTATTGCTGTTATGTGTATCGTGGTGATGGTGGTGGTTAACTCTTGTTGGTATTAGCTTGCTATAATGTTGCATATGTTTGTACGTTTTCTTTTAACAAGCTTGTTCTACATTTTTCATCTGTTGAAATGAGTATTCTACAAGAATGGTGCTGTTAACCACAAAATATGTATTGGAATTCTATAATACAGTGAAGCCTCACTAATGAGATATATTATACGAAATACCAGAAACATGATTTATACGAGCAACTGGAGGCAGCATAGTTGTATGAAGATATTTTGGTTTTATTACAGATCGGCCATTATTAAACGGGTCAAGTTGACAAAGACCCTTTGCGGTTTATGGCGTATGAAAAATATCCTAGAAAGCATGGTTCGGAAAAGTTTCCAGTATTTGAAAGAGGAACTGTTGACCTTGATATTGAAATATAATAAAATATTTCGAAAGAATTTTAATATTCTAATAATGTTACATATTGTCATTATGACAAAAATGAATATTTATTTTGGTTCTCAGAACTGAAAACAGTCACTGGTTAAATACAGCATAGAGTCCCATTGTCCACCATAAGGTGTAGTGTATATTAAATTTAACATTTCGTTATCAACACATTGAAATATTCGTCGAAGATCTCACAATTCCGCCCCATTTTCAATACTCTGAATGTTTTAGTTAAAGTTAAAGAAAATGTTGGTTATGGTTCGGCTTTTGAAGCGCTAAAACCGTGTTTGAAGAATATTTTTTGATCTACATTTTATTGTATTTTCCCACTACATGGGATGTAATTTGGAGGGTGAAAAATAAATTTGAATAATATCCTCGACGCTATTCCATATTCAGTCAGGATAAAATTCTAAGACGATCTAGTCATGTCCGTCCGTCCGGCTGTTGTACGCTATCTTCTGAATGAATTGAGATAGGGTGCTGAAATTTTGCATAGGGTTGTTTTTTGTCTGCAGGCAGGTCAAGTTCGAAGATGGGATATATCGGTCCACGTTTAAGCATAGCTCCCATATAAGGGTACCCGGCAAATTTCGGTATTTTGGGGTTCTTGAGCGCGTTTTTCAACCGAATTCACTGAAATTTGGTACATTGGGTTCTTATTGGGTACTAAATGTCTCCACAAAATATTATAAGTATAGGCCCACTTTTTCTGGAAGCCCCCATATAACGGTACCTCCTAATTTTCAGTATTTTGGGGGTTTTGATCGTATTTTTTCCACCGAATTGTCTGTAATTTAGTATTTTGAGTTCTTAATAGGTTCCAAATATCTCCACAAAATTTTGAACATAGGCCCATTTTTTCGGATAGCCCACATATAAGGGTACCCCCAATTTTCGGTATTTTGGGGTTCTTAAGGGCGTTTTTCAACCGAATTCGCTGTAATTTGGTACATTGGGTTCTTATTGGGTATCAAATATCTCCACCAAAAATTATAAATATAAGTCCACTTTTTCTGGTAACAAATCTCCCTACCAAAAATTATTAATAGTCAACTCCTTTTAGGGGTAGTCCTCATAAAACCCCATTTTTTATATTAAAATAATTATCTGATTTTTCCGCGTTTTGTGTTTAGTTCTAACACTCTGTTGTAATCATTTCACCTGCGAAGGATATCAAGATAAAAAACTAGAACGTACGGTTCGATAAAGAACTATATGTGAACTAAAGCCCGCATTTAGGCTTAGCCGTAGCCCCTGTGTGGGAGTTACCAGAAGGCATGGACCGATATTCCCCAAATTCGGATATGAACTAAGTTTGGAAGAAACAATAAGATGGGATGAAATCAAATTTTTCTGAAACGGATTTGGTCCAAAGAAACATGGGACCAGAACCAATATTTCGATGAGGTACATTTTCACCGTGTGAAAGTGTATACACATAAATTAGCCATAAGCCAGAGGGTATAATTTTCTATTAAAAATTATTGTTTACATAATCGGTTTGTAGAAATGTCGGTATACTTCCATTTTTTTGTATGTTCCCTATATTTTCATTTCAAGTACCTGGTGGAGGGTATCCAAATTTCGGCCCGGTCGAACTTAACGCTTTTTCACGCGTTTTTCAATATTTTCTTATTTTCCAAATCACTTTTCAAATTGCCCCTTTAACTGCTTTTCAAATTTTTTCAAAAAGTTCCTTTTAAAATGTGTACAGTAGATAGTAATCAACAAAACAAACAAAATACACACAATTAAATTTCCCTTCAGAATATGTGCAGACTACTCTGAAAATAATCGGAAAAACGTTAAAGAATTCGGGAATTCTAGGCAAAAATGGTTAGCTTCCAAGGGCAATTCGGAAAGTTCTTAGCCTAGCACAAAAAGCACGGTATAAACTGAAAAGTGTTTAAATGTATTGGAAACTTCCATCTCCATTATGAATACATGTTAAATTTTGTTTCGATCTGGCAACTCTTTCATATAGAAGCAGGTGTTCAAAAAAGACCCTTCCTCAATTTTTTACAATCGAAAAATTAGAAATGCGTGCTTTCATTGTAAACAAATTGCGGATGCGTCTTTTTTGAACACTTGTTTCTATATGAAGGAGTTGCCAGATCGAGTTAGCCGTAAGCCGTAAACACCTTGGCAATAAATGTTCACTATAGGTTTATGTTTGGCCATAGTCTCCACTATATTTTCGTTATTTTTCAACCGAAATTTGGTAACACCAAAAATTGGATTTCATTGGGTAGACAACATAAGTATCATATGACTTATATTTCGGGGTTGGTCCCATGTAACGATACTTCCCATTAAACAGTATTTTGGGCACGTTTTCAAAGGAATTTGCTAATTTGCGGGCTAAACCTTAGAAAGTTTTTACTTGTTTTGTATTCTCACCTCTGACTGGCTAGAACATTTATTTTTATACTTATCAATATAGGCTCATATTTCTATATAATCATCATATGACGCAACACCTCACTGAAGACCAAAAACTCACATTTTGTTCAATTTGTACTTGTTTATTTCTCTGATATAATTCGACCCATATTTGCTTAATAATTTTTTAAAAATTTCCCTACCTCCACCTACAACAAACCCATACAATACCACATAAAACGTACTCGTAGGTAGGGTTTATTGATATAATGTGATACTCATGCCGAATTATGTCATATTATATTCATTTATTTATTTTGTTTATTGCCACAAAACAGAAGAGTGTTGACCAAGTTAATGGCTCAATTGAAATTTACAATAAATAAAACACTAAATAAAAATATCATTAAAAATGTCAACATATGCATGTATGACCCGACCATATGTAGCGTTATTAACATTTAATATTGTTGTGTTTATATATTATCATAGCTAGCGGATGTTTAAAATGCTCTATGTGCTTTTAGGTCATAGCATCATCATTCAATTAGCCTTTGACGTTGTCCAAAAAAATATTTGGCCCACATTGTTTGTTTCTTTTTTTTTTCAAATATTGTTTTATGTCAACATTAATTGTCAGTATTTGTGGTAATTTTTGTGAACCGGTCGGAGAAAGTTGTGGGTAATATAATGAGTTTTTTTTTTTGATGTTTATATATAATATATTATGTTGTGGAAAGAGGTCTTCTTAGTCTATTTTAAGATATTTGTGATATACTTTAATAACTGGCCCACATTTTTTCAACCTCACCCACAGAAAAATACTTAGTATGTCTAGTCAAACTCCTTTGAAGTTTGGCATCCCTCTACCCTATGGAACTATTATTATTACTGTTCAACACCAAAAACCCATTACAACTCTCATTAGTAAAATGCATGTCAAACCGATAACAAATACGAACAATATGAAGGGAAAATAAAAAACTACAACAACATATATGTGGTATTATGACATTGCAGTATGTAATAAAAAGTATTTGTTGTTTGTTGCAACAAACTGCATTGTAAGTCAAGATGACTTCATTAGACCAAACAAAAAGAGATACACAATATCTAGCAAGCTATAATTAGCACAAAACATATTGATAACTGCGGAAACATGTCAATGGTAATGATAAATATTTGTTAATTACAACTAAATAGACAAAAGAACATATGAAGACGTCTGAACTTCGGAAGAACGTAAAGTGAAATAAGAAAATATCAATTCAAAGAAAGTAGAATACAGAGAATAAGAAAAGGATGATAAAAGAGTCACAATGTTCTTAAAAACCTCTACGAACTAAGCTGAAAGGCTTTATGTGTAAGCTAATTTTTAATGTGAGTACATATCAGCGGCACAGTGGTTTATAATGTTTGGGACCTCTTTGATGCCACTCCGCACTGCGCTGAGAGGCTTTACATGTAAGTCCAAATGTCCAAAGGCTTTTTGACACCTCTTTGAACTACGTTGGAAGTAATTCCATTCAATCTAAATTTAAATTTAGTGCACAATACTCCAATACCCTTCAAACTGAATTATATGTTTTCAAACCCCACAGTAATGTCTACAGTAATATATATGTGAAATTATTTCGAAACATCAGTATGGGAAATGAATCTAAACCTCTTCCATTGGAAATCGGTCAGAGTATTTGGAATGAGACATATCGGAACTAGCCTTTCAATGTTACCAAAAAAATCTAGTCTTACATCTAGTTGGGGGAGTCGGATTACATTTCTATGATTCTAACACCGAAGCCAAAACTTTACTCCATATGCGATGATTCGTTGTAGAACTGATCTTCAAATATCCCTGACCTGGTAACGTTTCTCCACTACAATTATTACCTTAAGCCTGCAGAACAAAAATTAATGGGAGCACAGGATGTGTCAACACAACACTGAAGCTCCGGCATTTAGGATGAACAAATAATTGTATTATCTAAGCCCAAATTTTCTAAAAATAAATACATTTTCTACAAAAACAAAGGGTTCTGTATAACATCTATCTCTATAAAATCTATATGATCTATTGGTTGACTTGAAGTCCTCTATAAGGTATTATATGGGAATTCCCGTTAATCTTCTAGGAGTGGACATACTGGTCTTCTATGAAAGTACGCCTTTTTGTGCCTATGAAGAGGTGCATAGAAGACCAATTGGTCTTTTATGATAATACCTTTTTATCTATTATTGGAAGGCTTCTTCTCTTGTCTTCTATGAAAAGACTTTTGATCTTGTATGAGAAGATTTTTGGTCGATGATAAGAACTGCTTGTCTTCTTTGAAAAGACCTCCTGGTATTCTATGAGAGGACCTATATGTCTTCTATTAGTAAACGTATTAGTCTTCTATGAGAAGACCTTTTTGTCTCTATGAGAAGACCTCCTTGTCTTCTACAAGAAGACATTCATGACTTCTATGAAAATACCGCCCAGACTTCTATGAGAAGCCCTATAAGACTTCTATGAGAAGACCTTTTAGTTCTCTATCAGAAGACATTTTGGTTTCTGGAAAAAGATCTTGTTATCTACTCTTGCCTTTTGTCTTCTATGTGTAGACCTATTAGTCTTCAATAAGAAGACTTTTTTGTCCTCTATGGGAACATCTATCTCTATAAAATCTATAAGATCTATTGGTTGACTTGAAGTCCTCTATAAGGTATTATATGGGAATTCCCGTTAATCTTCTAGGAGTGGACATACTGGTCTTCTATGAAAGTACGCCTTTTTGTGCCTATGAAGAGGTGCATAGAAGACCAATTGGTCTTTTATGATAATACCTTTTTATCTATTATTGGAAGGCTTCTTCTCTTGTCTTCTATGAAAAGACTTTTGATCTTGTATGAGAAGATTTTTGGTCGATGATAAGAACTCCTTGTCTTCTTTGAAAAGACCTCCTGGTATTCTATGAGAGGACCTATATGTCTTCTATTAGTAAACGTATTAGTCTTCTATGAGAAGACCTTTTTGTCTCTATGAGAAGACCTCCTTGTCTTCTACAAGAAGACATTCATGTCTTCTATGAAAATACCGCCCAGACTTCTATGAGAAGCCCTATAAGACTTCTATGAGAAGACCTTTTAGTTCTCTATCAGAAGACATTTTGATTTCTGGAAAAAGATCTTGTTATCTACTCTTACCTTTTGTCTTCTATGAGTAGACCTATTAGTCTTCAATAAGAAGACTTTTTTGTCCTCTATGGGAAGACCTTTTGGTCATCTGTAGATCTATTAGTCTCCTAAGAGAAGACCTATTGGTCTTCTATGAGACCGATGAAAATACCCAGTTCTTTCTTCGAGAAGAACTATTGGTCTAATATGAGAAAACCTACAAATCTTCTTTCAAATGAAAATTTATGAGAATTTTACCCAATATGCCAGGTTAAAGCAATTTCTGTAAAAAAATTAGCTTAGGACCCTTTATATGGGGGCTGTATCAAAAGATCCACCGATATTGATAATTTTTATAGGAAAATTTGCGACCTTTAATATTAGATTCAATTGTTCTGATCATGAATATATTTATTTTATTCGAGGTGCGACAAATATGTCAATGTAATATAAACTCTCCATATGTTGGAGGGTATAAGAAAAATTGGCGCCCAACATCACTTTCTGCACAATTAACGTTACGACTATGGCTGCTATACCTAAAAATCGAGAGATATTGATAATTTGTAATCGGCAAATATTTCAAGGTATTATAACATCCGGTATAATTAAAATGGAAAGAATTTCTCGTTCAATATTTGGTGAATCAAAAGGACCCAGGTGTGAGTTACAAGTGTATGAAAAAGGTAACAGGCTCGGGATATATTTTTGAGAATATACGTGGAACATCTTTCTTTACGAGGAAATATAGAAAAAATCAGTCTATTAGCCCCAGGACGAACCTTTTGAAATTGGTGATAAACCAAGTTTTCTTTAAATCGATTAAAATTTAGATATAGCTACCATATATAATTTCGTCCGATTTAATGCAAATGGCGCACTAACACACCACTGACCCGAACAAATGCATAAGCTATCAACCTGAGATAATAATGGCGAGTATTAAATTTTATTAAGATCTGTTTTAGATTTATATAAAGGTCCCATATATATTTTCTTCCGATTTTTGACAAATAGTCTATCAAAGACCCCAACTTACCGAATTGAGTCTATAATTACATATACAAATTTTCTTTAAATTGGAATAGATTTAGATATAAGTTGTAGAATAGTATATTTTATTAAATCGAAATATATAGACTCCCAAGTACAATTTAATATGCGATTTCTTACAGCTCTTCTAATATATACCCAAAGTGGCGTAGGGTGTCACATAATCGGTTCCGTCCGACTTTGGCTCTTTTTCTTGCTGCTTTTTCGTTTGTAAGGGCTATAAAAATATAATTAGCATTATATATGGGTCACTTAATACTTTACATTATTATTACAAAAGACTTGTCAATCCAGATTGACCCTTTTTAACTGTAAAATCCAATGAACATAAAAAATGAAAATTAGTCACCTAGGTCATATAAATTAATATGACATGAATAGCCTCACTTTAAAGATTTCCATTCAATATCACTCCCCCAAACCAAAAACAACAAATCATCTCCCCAAAAAACCCATGGTCATTTGACAACAATATACGAAAAACTGCATTGTAGTGTAAATTAGACTCGGAATCATATTTCAAAGGGAAAAGCAAGCAAAACAAAGAATAACAAAATTAATATACAACTTAGTTAGAATAACAATACAAAGTCTTTGAAAGTCACCCCACCTCATTTCCAATTGCCCTGATTATTATCAACTGAACTAAAACCGAGAAAACTTCAAAAGAGTTCACATAAAGTTGATACTTTGCATTGTTAAAAGGGGAAACATATTGAGTCCGGTTTTCAATCATTTGTAGAACCCTGTGTTACTGTTGCTTTCTTGTTCACCCACATTGAGGCTGAATGATTACGCACGTAACATGTATTTATTTCATTGATGTATTCTTACAGGGCGATGTCTTCTTCTTCTTTTCCTTTTGGTATCTTCTTTAATATATTCTTCCTGGTTGAGGCAAAACTGAAACAAAAAATATTATTCCATTCAAGTTTAACAGCGAGATACATTTCCGGATTATTTTTGAACATTGTTGTTGTTTTTTCTTTGTGTAAAGACAAAAAAGTGAATGACACCTTCGACACACGAGCCATCCATCCATCGCCAGCCAGGTCAGCGTTCACTGTTTTGTTTTTGTTCATTTAATATTTTTAAACATATTTTTTTATTGCCATCATTTTTTTATTTTAGTTAGAATTTCCAACCCGCATTTGTTGTTGTTGCTTTTAGTTCGCGTTGATTGCTCATGCCACAACAATAAAATCAACTGCTATTTTGTTTTTGTAGACAGGGCCAATGCCACAGGAAAAACTGTGTGTGTTTTCGTATTTTTCATAACAGGTGTTCTAGTCACAAAACATTTTTTTCCAAAACTAATGATAGTGTGCGGCGACGGCGGCCAACTACCCCCACTTGTCCCTCTAGACAATGTACAACCATTTATGGAACGGAACATGCAGTCAACATGCGCCCGTTGTTATAGTGTTTGTATGATTTATTAGTCATAAACTAATCATCGGTAAATCCAATAGCCATACGAATAAATATTGAATATTGCAGTGCACAATAGTGCATCGACACGAGCTGGGATCGGAAATACAGGTGGACATAGTAAATTCTTAATATTATTAATAAGGTGTCGAAAAAAATTATGAATAATTCTAAATGTTTATGTTTCGAATAATTCTAGGCATTCTTCGGGAAAAGGAAATCCAATATGTTTTAGCGGAGAGACAGAACTATCTTCCCATATGAGAGAAGACCTATTGACTTCTGTAAGAAAACAATTCTTGGTATTTCATGGGTGGAAAAACTAGGTATATTTTTCTATGAGAATAGGCCTATTGATCTTCTATGAGAGAAGAAAAAAAGTATATATAAAAGTATATGGCAAATACATCTTTGCCGTCTACGATAAGCCACACTGGTCTTCTATAATAACTCCCATTGGTCTACGAAATTATCTATTCTACGAAAATGCCTATTGAACTTTTATTCATTGAGAAGACCCATTGGTCTTCTATGGTAAGACTTTATAGTCTTCATTGATAAGACTCATTGGTCTCTATGAGAAGACTTTCTAGTCTTCATTGAAAGAATCATTGGTCTTCTATGAGAAGACTTTCTAGTCTTCATTGAAAATAACCATTGGTCTTCTTAGAAAAAAAACCATTGGTCTTCTATAAGAGGTTCTATTGGTCTTCGAGAGAAGTCCCACTGTAGAAGGATCCCACAGGACTTCTAGAAGGAACCAAACAATTTTCAAGGAGAAAACCTTTTGGTCTTATGTGAGAGAAGATAGGAAGTTCGGTCTTCTTATTGGTGATCTATGGGATCATTTGACCTTCCAATGGAAACCAGTATATTATACCCTTCACCACACTGTAGTACAGGGTATTATGTCTTTGTGCTTATGTTTGTAACAGACAAAAGAAAACTAGATAGACCCATGGTTCTTTTTGAAAATATTCAAAGAATCACTTTCTTAGACGATTTATGCATGTCTGTCCGACCGTCTGTCTGTCGTCTGTCCATGTTAAATTGTAAACAAAGTGCAGGTTGCATTTATGATCCGAATTTAATGAAATCTGGCATAGGTCACTTATTTGGCCCAAGGACGGACCTTATTGAAATTGGGAAAATTGGGATATAGCTCCCATATATATTTTCGCCCTATTTAATGCAAATGGTGCACCAAATTCCCTATATATCTTTCAAATTGCACTAAATTTGGCACAACGTAATGAATTGGGTCTAGAATAATGTGTGTTAAGTTCTCTGAAAATCGGTTCAGTGTTAGATATAGCTCCCATATATATTTTCGTCCGATTTAATATAAATGGTGTACCAAAGTCCCTATATATCTTTCGAATTGCACGAAATTTGGCATAGTGTACTGAATTAGGCCTAGAATGATGTGTGTTAGGTTTCCAGAAAATCGGTTCAGCTTTAGACACAGCTTCTATATACATTTCCCTCCGATATAATGTAAATGATGCACCCAAGTCAATACATATCCTTGGCATAGCGTAATGAATTAGGTCTAGAATGGTGTGTGTTAACTTTCGTGAAAATCGGTTCTAAATCTGAATAGCTCCCATATATATTTTCGTCCGATTTTATGGCATTGGATTGCCCGAAAATATTTCAATATAGATTCATGTACCGACATAGTCACCATATAATAATCCACTAGCATATTCGGAATTTCCTGGAGTCTTTGAAGGTGAAAAATATCTTTGCAGAAATTTGTCTATAATTTTTTTTTTGTCGCAAAAGTGGCTGTTTTTTGACATTCCGAGTTTGATCGATAAGAAAATTCTTTGCGTAAAATTGTCAATATAGATCCATGTGCAAAAGACCCGTGTAATTTTCGTTATTTTATTTCAAATCGATTGTTCTGTTATTTTGGTTTCGCTTCGCTAAAGAGTGGAAAAACAGCTTTGAATTTTCTCAACGAGGTGGCTAAATATTGACGTTTCGATTTTTTGATTGTTAATTTGGTATTCTATGAGGAAATATCGATTACCAGCATAATTGGTTGTAATTTAGTATTTTCGTTTACTGGAACTAAAAAAAACATCCTATCATAAATTTTTCGATTTCGGGACATGTCAAAGATCTCAATTTTCGGGAGCTTTGAAATATCCCAGCATAAAATTATTCATAGCGGGACATGCCATAGGCATGCCATAGGCATACCATAAATGTTCCGCCCTATTTTCGGTATTCCGAATGTTATATCCAGATTTTTCTACTACATTGACTGTAATTTGAAATTGCACATTCCTGATTTGAATCTTCTTCGCTTACAATATTTTAACACTAGAAAATTAACAAAATGGCGGACCTTTGAAAAAATATTTTTGGAAAATCGCCGATTTTTTACCAAAAACCAAGTTAAAAAATAAGGAAGATCTTCACCGATTGGCCATATTCTAGTTCATACGATAGCTCTACACTCACAGAGAAACATGTAAAAATTTGAAATCGATTGGGTTATTAGTTTTTGAGTTATCGTGCCCGCCATTCGCAAAAAAATGTTTAGAGAAAAACGCGTTTAAAGTTTGAGAAGCCCTTCAGCCGTCACTTGATGCTGACACAATAAATCGGCTATATCTTCAAGAGTTCTTGAGATTTTTACTTGAAATTTTGCAGGGACATTCTTGAATTAGTGTAGATTGGAATTAAGTCAACAAAAATTTTGACCCCGAAAATGGGGGGGTCCCCTTAAATGCACAGTTGCTTTTGTACTTGAATTGGAAATCGGTCAAAATAACCGCCTTCGGCGTTCTAGTGTTAATATAGGTCCACTGTTTTGTTTATCCCCCCAGACAATGGTCCTACTTAATTATCGGTATACAGAAATTCTTAGTCATATTTCCAATTTGAGTGTCTTTATTTTGGCATATTTTTTCAGAGGACAAAAACCCGCACACATACATTTTATAACGCATTTAAAGCTTACGAAAATACCAATTTAGATATTTTGAATACCCAACTCATGGTTGAGATTATACAAAGTTCGGTCCAACCTTACCTTAGCTTCCTGTTAACCTGTTTAATTAGAAAACCAGTTCTGTTCTATTACAAAACCTGCAGTTCTACAAAAAAAAAAATTAGTTTTACATGAGAACGTCTGTTTGCATTTTATGAAAATGGCGCCCAACGAGATCTTACTGTTTTTTCCACATTCACAACAAACTACACGATTATCGATTGCAATCACTTGTTGTTTGGCCAACTGTAGAAACAAATATACGTTCTCCTAATTGTCTCTGTGTATTATTTGTGTTTTTCAATTCTCTGGCATATTGCATCAGCAGCAATAACAACAACCATATATATAAACCAATAAAGCCTGTTAAGCTTTGCATGCAAAAACCTCATAGAACAAATCCCACAAAAATACGAAGGAAAAATAAAAAACTTTTTAAGCTCACTCTGTTTATTTTGTAGAAATTGAAATTGCGCAAAATGTTAATTTGTAGTAAAAACAGAAACAGAAAATAAAATCTAGGAAAAAGGGGTATCTAGTTTGAAATGTATGTATGCATGTAAGCTGGAACAAAATAAACATGTAAAAATCACGTAATTGTTGATTTCGCTTTCAATGCTGTGGTTGTTGCCTTTTTTTTTTTTTGATTCTGGGAGCAACAAAAAATGCAATACAGTTGAAGTGGTTTGTTTTTTGTTGTTTTTGTTACGTATAAATGCCTAAAGGCAAACCAGTAAAAATTTAGCAGTATTTCTATGTGTGCTCTATAAATTATTTCATTATTTTGTGTAGTTTAAAAGTGTAATAGATTTTAAGGGGAATTGTGCGAAAAAAATACTGTACACTGGTATTCAATAGAAAAAAGTGGTTTTGTATAGTTCGTCTATATAACACTGTGCAACACGATTTTGGAGGATTGAAGATGACTTTAGGAAATGAAAACTATTGGCAGCTATATTAAGAGCTTAGAAAGATAATGTCACCATAGATCAAGTTTTTGAGTTATAGATTGATAAACCATTGAGCGGAGCAGTATAGTCGGACGGGGCCGACCATAAGATACCCTTCACAACTTCGACGAAAATCTAACTTTCTATTGTTCTGTATTCAGAGCTTGGGCAATATTTCGCGATATTTGCACCCTCTAGATTCCAGATTCTCTTTACCGTGTGTTATGTTGTGATGTTGAGCTTTCAATTGTGGCCTGTAGATCGACTTGAAAAACAAAACACAAAAAATTACGTTTTCGGTCCACTTCATTCCAATATTATTATCTGATCATCACGGAAAATTATAGGCATTGTCCTTGACCATAACTAGAACCTCATGGAACAATTCAAAGTCATCAGCGCAACTTTTTCGCTCTCTAGTGGGGAAATGGGTTACTAAATAATAAGGTCAACAACTCCTTTTGGATATACTATCAACTTCTCGGCTCTATGTCCTTCAGGAGTAAATATATACGCTATAGAATACAAATTTTGTAATTTTTCGCACAAAAGTCAGGGTCCATTTGACCCCCTAAATATTGACCGATCTTTATCAAAATAGGCATGCTTATTCTCTGGCCCAATCCCCTTCTCCATGTAAAAATTCGAGATGTTTGGACCATAATTGCGGCCTCAGGAGCGACCAGAAAAACCGACAAAAATTAAGTATTTTGTCCATTTCATCCCCTAAATATTAACCGATCTTTACCAAAAACAATAGGGGTCTTCATTGGGCCAAACCCATCCTACATGCAAAACTTCGTGAAGATTGGTCCATAACTGTGGACTGTATCGTGTTTACAAATTATAATGGACAGACGGACGGACACAC
Organism: Musca vetustissima; assembly: GCF_032173495.1. NCBI lineage: Eukaryota > Metazoa > Arthropoda > Insecta > Diptera > Muscidae > Musca > Musca vetustissima. The sequence continues at coordinate 64,208 of NW_026886190.1, forward strand.
ATGTCTAGATCGACTCAGCTAGTCGAGATATGACGATCGGTATACTTAAAGGTGGGTCTAGGACCAATATTTCGGGGCGTTACAAACTTTTGGGGCTGCACAAAACTATAATACCCTGACAACATAGTTGTGTAGGGTATAATGACGGCCTTACAATTTATGAAGAAAAAATATATATTTTTGTTTCGACTATTACAAGGACCAAGGGCTTTCATCCCTTTCCATCCCCACACCAAGAGCTTCATTTTTTAAAGTGCAGATTTTTTTGCCCAAACCACTGTACCCCAATGTTTCTTGTTTTTTCCCCTCTCATTTTCTGCAATTTTATCTTTTAATTGATTGCAATTAATTTATGTATTTGTGTTGGTTTTTTTCTTCGTGTGTATATTTCTTGCAATTTTTTTTTTGCCGGACTTTAAAAGTAGCTTATGTTGCCACTTACACTAAGCTCCGTGCAATTTAAACATCTAAGCCATGACGCCACTGTCTAGGCAGAAATTAGACGTCATGGTCAAATGGATTCGACGGCGACAGCGATTATTACACAAAAGTGATATAATACAATTTAGAAAAAATAAAAACAACAACAACTACAGCAACGTCAACTGTGTACAAAATTTGCAATTTTAATAGAAATTACAGAATAAAAAGTATCACAAAAAAGTAGTAATAATGTTCGGTCGCATGTCTATTGTGGGCGAAAATATTTATGTCGGGCAAAAAATAAAAACAAAAACAATGAATTTGAACGAGAACGAAAGTCGTCATAATTGTTTATAGTGGCTTAGCAAATTAATAGGTTGTACTATTCAAAACCCTATATATTTTTTATTTAAATATGCAGATATTGAACTTGATGTTAACAATTAAAAACAAATTTAAAATGGTAACAATTAAAACAAATTATTCACTGAATAATTAATTTATTTATTATGGCAAATCTTTAAATTAGTTTCATTAATTATTTTTACGTAAAAGGACACATTGTACAACGGAGAGTCAGAATGGGATTAGACAGAGACTAATAAATATTAAAACGATTAAAATAATATTTTTAACATATATATTGATAAAAATTAATTTTTTACCATATATTTTTATTATAAAATTATAGACTTAATATAGACCGATCAAAAATCAAATACATTTTTATACCCTTCACCACACTGTGGTACAGGGTATTATGTCTTTGTGCATATGTTTGTAACAGGCAAAAGGAAACGAGATAGACACATGGTTCCTTTTGAGAATATGCATAGAATCACTTTCTGAGTCGATTTGCGCATGTCCTTCTGTCCGTCCGTCCATGTATTTTTGTGAACAAAATACAGGTCGCATTTATGATCCGATTTGGATGCAATTTGGCATAGGTCACTTATTTGGCCCAAGGACGAACCATATTGAAATTGAATATAGTTCCCATATATATTTTAGATATAGTTCCCATATATATTTTCGTCCGATTTAATGTAAATTGTGCCCCAAAGTCCTTATATATCATTCGATTTGCACGAAATTTGACACAGCATAATGAATTAGGTATAGAATGATGTTTGTTAAGTTTTCTGAAAATCTGTTCAGATTTAGATATAGCTCCCGAGGTGCACGAAATTTGGCACAGCGTAATGAATTAGGTATAGAATAATATGTGTTAACTTTCCTGAAAATCGGTTAAGATTTAGATATAGCTCCCATATATACTTTCGTCCGATTTAATGTAAATGATGCACCAAATTCCCTATATATCTTTCGATTTGCACGAAATTTGGCACAGCGATATGAAGTAGGCCTAGAATGATGTGTGTTAAGTTTCCTGAACATTGGTTCAGATTTAGATATAGCTCCCATATATATTTTCGTCCGATTTAATGTAAATGGTGCACCAAAATCCCTATATATCTTTCGATTGCACGAAATTTGGCACAGCGCAAGGTATTACGTATAGAATGATGTGTGTTTAGTTTCCTGAAATCGTTGAAATCGGTTCAGATTTAGATATGACTTCTTTATCTGACCAAATAAAAATTTTAGTATAGGTTGCAGGATGACATATTATGAATCCAATTTCATTTTATTGGTCCTTTAAAAATGCGACGTCTGTTATGATTCATCTGTTGAATATACACAAAGTGGCGAAGGGTATCATATAGTCGGCCCCGTCCGACATTACTACTTTCCTTACTGGTTTTTATTATTTTAAATTTTACACAAATTCTGATTTTTTAAAATCCCACTTTCTCATCCAACTGTTAAATAGGTTGGAGATATTATTACACATAAAATCATGTTTTTTTAATAAATATAGATTCAAATTATTTTTTCGCATAATTTTCATTATAAAATTATAGACTATATCTTAATATAGCCCAACCAAAAACCAAATCGAAAAATATTGTTTTTTTTTCTTTTAATTTGAAATTTTACATAAATTCTCAATTTTTAAATCCCACTTTCTTTTCCCATAATACTTATAATTAGTATTTGTTAAGCCCTAATTAGTTATTAACCACTCACTGATTGATTGATGACCTTAAAAAGAAATGTTAAATTTATAAAAGTTCCCAATAATTTTCTAAACCAGCAATTAAAATAAAAATAAAACGAAAATATTAATAACGACATGCAAGCTGTGGGCATTTTTTGATTGGCCAAATAGTTAAGTGGCAAAACCACGAAATAAATTGAGTTCGTGTGAATTTATTTCAATAGTAAAATATATTATTTAATAAGCCATGAGTTGTACTGTGCTTGAAAAGAAAGTCACGTAAAGGTTTTGCTTTGTTTTTTTTTTTGTGATTTGAATAAAAATTGCATAATATCGTGATAAGTAGTATTTTCATTGAAATAATAATATTACATCACCGAAGAAAGTAAACCTAACTTTATTTGTGAAGCAACTCGTAAGACTTTTCATTGAAGAAAGAAAGCCGGACAAACCATAGGAAAAAAATGCAACTGTGTGTGTGTTGTGGGTGCTAAGTCTGAACATAAGATTGTATCCTGACGGAAGCTAAATTCTTTTTTTTTAGGGAGGGACATTTTCTAGTAAATGAAAATGTGACTAAAATCGTCGAACCAGCTCAACTCCTGTGAGCCTAGCTTGCTGAAATACTTTGAGGTAGTCCATTTGAAATCTGTTGAGTCTGGCTAGCTAAACTGTATTGAGGCTGGCTTGCTGAACCTACCTACTTTAACACTAGTGGGACTAGCTAAATTAACTATAGCGAGTGGATGATTGAATTGTAGTAAAGCAGGTTGGTTGGTTAAATGTATTGAGACTCTACTGATACAGGAAGCAACACTACAACACAACACGCCCTGAACATAATGCTTACACAATGCACGGTTATTGCTCTAATATTCCTTCATACTACTCATATAACATTAAAAGTTCTACAACAAGAATTAAAATTAAAAAAAAATCTACAAACACTTTATAAAGCACACTACCTCAATTGACCTTCATCTAGTTCTTCGAAAAAATAAAAAAACAGTGAGCGGAGCAGTATAGTCGGACGGGGCCGACCATACGATACCCTACACAACTACCACGGAACTCTAACTTTCTGCGGATGTTTATTCCGAGCCTGGGCAATATTTCGTGATATGTGCACCTCTTCCTTACACTAACATGTATTTCGATTATTACTAATATTCAGTATAGACCTTTTTCGGTCCATTTCATCCAAAAATTATTACCTGATCATCACAGAAATTTATAGGCGTTGTCCTTGACCACAACTGGAATCTCATGGAAAATGTCAAAGCGATCAGCGATATATTTCCGTCCTCTAGTGTGGTAATGGGTTACTGAATAATATCTCAGTAGGTAAGTGTATCTCCCACATCGGAGTACATACGTCAATATAATTGGTATTAATTTAAAGGCCAACCACTCCTCTTGGATATACTATCAACTTATCCGCTCTATGTGCTTCAGGAGTAAATATATACGCTATAGAATACAACAAAAATAAAGATTTTGGTCCATATATACGCTATAGAATACAACAAAAATAAAGATTTTGGTCCATTTCATCCCCTAAGCCTTCATTGGCTAGAACCCATCCTACATTCAAAATTTCGTGAAGATTGGTCCATAACTGTGGCCTGTATCGTGTTTACAAATTGTATTGGACAGACGGACGGACGGACACACATGTCTAGATCGACTCAACTAGTCGAGAAATGACGATCGGTGGGTCTAGGACCAATATTTCGCGGCGTTACAAACTTTTGGGGCTGCACAAAGCTATAATACCCTGACAACATACTTGTGTAGGGTATAAACAGTTCTTATCAAAATAATAAAAAATAAAAAATGTTAGTCCTTGGAGAAATATTTTTAAAAAATTCACAAGTATAACCCTTGAAAAAAGTGTTAATCCACGCATATAATCCTTAAAAAAATTTCCTTTGAAATCCACGAATATAACCCTTGACAAAAATATTCCTCAATAACCCATGTTATAGACGTTTACAAAATTCTATTTAAAATCCAAAATATTTAATGCTTAAAAATGTTCTTCAAAGGTCCACTCTTTATATCCTAGTTATTTAATAATTCCTAGTTTTGAAAAACATATTATTTTAAAATCCCCATTAATAGTCCTTGAAAAATAATTATTTCTTAATAATGCACGTTCATAATTCTCCAAAACATAATTTCTTAAAAATCTAAGTCTATATGGAAATCCATGTTCTTATATTCATTTGAAAAAAAAATCTTCAACAGCCCGTGCTTATAGTGTTTTAAGGTTAGAAAATTGGGATACGAACTTCAACGTACCGGAAATTATGTGGGAATCCAAAATATTCAATTAGAGCACAATTCGGTAGAAAAAGGTGTCTGAAAATCCCGATGCATAATTCGGATCGATATATGCCACTTCCAATGCCAAACATCCTAGAAGTATCAGAACTATCAACAGACGTTCAGAATTTTATTTCGAAAAAGTGAAAAACCACAAAAAGCTGTTCTAAAGTCAATTTGTAAGCGTTAAAAAATTAAAAAAGATAATGGTGTTTAAACAATAATTCGTCGAGTAAAAAATCTATAATAATTGCCTGAAGCAATTCATTTTCCAGGCTTATGCCAAATATGTCTTAACAAGTACACTATTTCAAAAAATAAATAAATATAGAATATTCCTTAAATATAATAAATTCAATTTCTTTTCTCTTATTTTAACGTACATTCTAATTCATTTTGATTTATCTTTTCTTTTTAGGTAAGAATGCGTTCAATTTTATTCATGTTTAATTGTTATTCAAAGTAAGTATATTTGTATTCAATCTATTAAAAAATTATGTATTTGGAAATTAATACAAGGCTTTGGCTCTACGACATTGATCTTAATGATCAAGGCGATAATTTAAGCCGATACGCACAATGAAAAAATTAAAATTAGTCATAATCGAATTAAGAATTATTATTAAATAATTATCATATAACAATTGTAAATTAAATTAAATATTAAAGATTTTCAAGATAAACAAGTATGCAACATTTCCTTATTTAGTAACAAATTTAAATGTTAACTGCTTGCTATTTTTATTGAAATATAAAATATTTAAATAAAAACACTTGCCTCCTCATCTAAGCTCGATCATGAATTTGCATTGAATTGCCACATTATTAGATGTTTTTTTTCATACCTTCACACACTTTTTGTTTGGGTGCCACACAACAGCTGCCAAGAATATCAATGTCAGCCACTTAAAAACTGTTTAACCCACTCTGACCGGTAAACAAAACATCTGACTAATCGTTTGCCACACAACCGGCGACCATAGTCGCTACTAAAAAAAAATATTGTATACGAATTTCCATACATTTCCATAAATAAAAATAAAAACAACAACTACAAATTTATTTTACAACAGCAGTTCTTCAAGTGCATGCATGTTAGCAGACAGTCAGACTGGCGATATGTGCAGTCATGGTGGGGAGACATACTACCCAAACAGTCAGTCAGTCAGCCTGCCAGCCTGCCAGCCAGTCGGTAGCAGTTAGCACCACGACACCATAACCACGACATGACGACCAAATAAAGTCACAACAAATCCAACAAAAAAAACCGACTTCGAATGTGATCAATAATCGCAAAACGGTTACTTAGTAAGTTAACAAGCAAGTGAGCGAATGCATGAATGAACGATTGACTCCATGAGCCATGCATGCCTTTAGGGAAGTTTCGGAGGCATGCATCTCTTTAAAAATACATTAAAATTTTGTTTGTAATATTAATGCCGGCATTTGGCTCCAATCAGCCCTCGTTGTGACTAACCATAGTATTAGTAGTAGCTGATAGTACCACAGGTACCGGTTTTTCTTTTCTTTGTGTCGTTCACATAGTTCACTGACACACTTTAGTCGGTCGCATAACAAACTACCGAGTGACTGACTGACTAACTAACTTTACGCTGCAAAACAACAACAAAACATAGCAAGATTAAAAATAAAATAGAGTTTTATTCATAACTGGAGGTGTTTTTTATTGTCTTCCTTTTTTAATTTTATTTTTTTTTCTCATTCATTGCAAGCGTCTATAATTTATAGGAAACTATCAATATTTTTTTTCTTAGCTACCGACTTCATTATGAAATCTGACGGCGCCAGGCAGCATAGCAGCTGTGTGCAGCTTAACTGAAAAAAAATATTTTTGACACAAATGGTCATCTTTTGAGACAGTGGAATGAAGTGGAAATAAAGGAAAATAGATGAGGATATTTTTTCAAGAAGAGGAGGAATACCTTAAGATTACACGCTTTTAAAATTCCACTCTTATAGCTCTAATAGTTGTTCAATAAAAAATAAATGCAAAATTTTTAGAAAATAGCTATTAGAGCTTATCGAAAAATATTCTTAACAAGGAAAATCATCGCAAAATTTGGCCGGGTCGGGATTTATAAAAGAATATTTTTTCAAGGTTTATAAGATGTGTTAAAGAATATTTTTTCAAGGTCTATAAGAGGCTTGGAATTACTACCGAACATTTTTTAAGGGCTCTAATAAGCGAGGATTTTTTCAAGGACTATATGTGGATTTATTAAAGAATATTTTTTCAAGGCCTAGAAGAGGCGTGGATTTATTAAAGAATATTTGTTCAAGACCAAGGCAAGGCGTGGATTCATTACAGAATATTTGTTCAAGACTTAGGCAAGGCGTGGATTTATTAAAGAATATTTGTTCAAGGTCCTTAAGAGGCGTGGATTTATTAAAGAATATTTGTTCCAGGTCCTTAAGAGGCGTGGATTTATTAAAGAATATTTTTTCGAAGGCTATAAGAGGCGTGGATTTTTTAAAGAATATTTTTTCGAGGGCTATAAGAGGCGTGGATTTATTAAATGATATTTTTTCGAGGGCGTTGATTTTTTAAAAGAAATTTTTTCAAGGGCGTGGATTTGTTAAAGGACATTTTTACAACGGCTATAAGAGGCGTGGATTTTTTAAAAGAAATTTTTTCAAGGGCGTGGATTTTTTAGAAGACATTTTTTCAAGGGCGTGGATTTTTTAGAAGACATTTTTTCAAGGGCGTGGATTTTTTAAAAGAAATTTTTTCAAGGCGTGGATTTTTTAAAAGAAATGTTTTCAAGGGAGTGGATTTTTTAAAAGAAATTTTTTCAAGGGCGTGGATTTTTTAGAAGAAATTTTTTCAAGGCGTGGATTTTTTAAAAGAAATGTTTTCAAGGGCGTGGATTTTTTAAAACAAATTTTTTCAAGGGCGTGGATTTTTTAGAAGAAATTTTTTCAAGGGCGTGGATTTGTTAAAGGACATTTTTACAACGGCTATAAGAGGCGCGGATTTTTTAAAAGAAATTTTTTCAAGGGCGTGGATTTTTTAAAAGAATTTTTTTCAAGGGCGTGGATTTTTTAAAAGAATTTTTTTTCAAGGGCGTGGATTTTTTAAAAGAAATTTTTTCAAGGGCGTGGATTTGTTAAAGGACATTTTTACAACGGCTATAAGAGGCGTGGATTTTTTAAAGAATATTTTTTCATGGACCCATTTAAGGCGTAGATTTTGAAAGAATATTTTTTCAAGGACCCACATAAGGCGTAGATTTTTAAAGAATATTTTTTCAAGGACCCACATAAGGCGTAGATTTTAAAAGAATATTTTTTCAAGGACCCACATAAACCTCTGTTACACGCCTTTCTTCCAAATTGGACAAAATTTCTGAAAAATTGACAAATTGTGAGGGAATTTTGCGGCACCAGGCTCCCATGTGGTTAACATTCCAAATAATTAAAATCTACTGGGACATTTATATGGGTTCTATGTTACGGTAACTCGTTGCTTGGAAAATTTGTCTAAACATGGCCCTACATCGAACAATAACTGCATAGAAATTGTTCATCCTCCAATAATCTGGAATTCTAAATTAAGCTACCTCAAATTGTAACTCATTGTGGTTGACCGATAAGGCCTATTTTCATACATTATACTGCTTAGGTTTTTAACGTACACGTGATAGTATACAATTAATATTCAGTATGGCGTGAGTGTGGTACCAGGAGAAGTGGTCCAGTATAGGACAGAAGTATGAAAGATCAGCGGGCGGACTATTTAGGCTTGAAGCGTTTATTTATAATAACTACAGTAGTGGACTTTAATTGTTGCTGTTTTTCAAGGATTTTCACCACCAAAACCTTGAATTGGCAATTTTTCAAAGGACTATAACAGAAATTGACGTGGATTTCTTCATAAATTTAGTTAAAGGACTATCACAGCTTTAAGCGTATTTTTTTAATTTTATTACAGCTTTAAGTCAATATTACTTTATTTAATATGTTCAATGACTATCATTGGTTTAAGAGTGGAGGATTCGATCATCTTTTTTTTTAAATTTACAGTTTTCTTGTAGTGCCAACCCTATTTCCATTTCACACTACTGTATCCCCCACTCCAAACATAATTTCAAATTTGCTGAAAGCTTTGCAATTTTCGTTTGGAATCGCAAAACATTTTATTGCTTTTAAGATTAATTCACACCAGGCAATTGTTAGTAAAGATAATTACAATCGTTAACAAGCATTAGCTCAAAGACATATAAGTACATACATATGTTTTTTATGCGATTGATGATTCTAATACTTTTTTTTTATGCTGTGGCACTTTACAATGAACGTCATGCATTCAGTTGACATTTGATACCCAAACGGCTTATTGAGAGACCCGATTCGAGCGATGATGTTATGTCTTTTTTTTTACTGTTTCGCTTGTCCATCATGAGATCTTAGATGAGATCATAAATTTGGTATGTTGTTGTTTTTTATGGACTTCAAAACGGAGTCAGAAAAAAAAAACGGCTTAATTGACAATTGAGTTGACAGCTCAGCTGGATGCCTGGCTGGCTGGTTAGCTACTTGCATTACGTCGCATTGCTGCAAAAAAAAAGGTTAAACACAATCACTTTCAATCCCCTTAAATATAAAAAAAATCAAACAGTTGCATTCTCATTTTGAAAGTGTTGTGTTTTTGTTCCGAGAGGTTTGAAGTTTTAAAGTGTGTGTGGTAGGGAGTGTTGGGGGAGAAAAGCTTAAATGTCAATTTTTATAATTAACGGGAGGAAATATTAAATATTTATTGTTTTAATCATTGCTGTGTCAATCGAAACCGACATTGTGGGTGGTGTACATTGGTGATGGGTTATGAAATAATGTTAGGTAGGGAGGATAGAAAAAAGGGGGACTATACGTTCCGTTGCTTCGAACTTTTTTCAACCTCCACACATGAAAGGAACTTCATATTACAGAAATATGTAAAAACCAAAGGAAAGATCAAAAGTCTGCGGCCAACTATATGTT